>NC_047157.1:23082000-23167000 GCF_009819705.1 Hippoglossus hippoglossus
CCAGAGCCTCTCCACATGTCACAAATGAGAGATATCTGCAGGCCAGGTCTTAAAAAGAGAAAAATCCTCATTTTTACGAAGGCTTAAAGTATTTATTCTTGCGATTACAGTGCCACATCTGTCTTTAGCAGTCCTGACACATGCATGCTCATCATTTACCACGTCTGCCGCCCTGCAGTGAGGGATGGGCCTGTTGTTACCTGGTGGTGTTGGCACCCGTACACTGATATTGACAGCCCTCTCTGCTTACCCATCAACACAGAAGCCCCCAGACTCAAACCACTTCCAGCGGCTGTCGCTCCTGCCATCGCTCAATTGTCTGGTGAAGGGTTGAGCCACTACAAGGCAATTACACATTCATTTCACCCGCACAGCCAGCCAGGCTCCCCTCCCCCCTCACGCTCCCCGTCTCCTCCCTGCTTTGCTCCACTCGCCCCACCACCACCTTCATGTTTCTGCAACGCCTGCCCTCCACCACCACCTCCATCTCTACCTGATGCGGCTCAGATTCTTCCGTTACACCTTTAACCTCCGCCCGTCTCATCCCTCGTGCCCCTCTTTTCACAATTTTACCCCCAGCATCAGAGCCGGGTTCAGCAAGAGGCAGAGGCTGGGGAGGTGGAGGCCGAGGCGATGGAGATGAGAGTGGAGGTGAAGGGAAAAACAGCATGAAATAGTGTGGAATTTGAGGGGAGAGCAGAGAGAGAGAGAGTGGAGTGGGAGGGAGGGAAGGTTTTTCTGGATGGAGAAGAAGTGGAGAGAGTGGGTAATGATGTATTGATTTGGCTGAGCCTGGGGCAAATCAGTGGGAGTGTGTGGGAGGTGGAGAGTCACAGCTTGTCTTAAAACACCTGGGTGGGATAAGTTTGGTTGATTATTTGCCTCGAGTGAAGGAGTCGAGGCGCAATTTGAAAAAAAACATCATCAGAGCAATGCTTTGTTAGACAATATTCATATTTCAACCTCGTACTGCAGCGCTTGCATCCGAAAGAGTCATTTGAAGGGAATTTTAATTGTTTTTGTGTTGGGAGAATGATAGCTCAGCCGTCGGCCAGAGCACTGAGCTATGGAGCAGCATAATATGGAACCTCGTGGCTATAAAAACAGGCGTTTAGACGGAGCGGACAGTCACTGGGGATCACATTAAGTGAGATCACTAAGGGGGAGAAGGAGGAGTGGAGTGGAATTAATGGGATTTTGTACGTTTTCTCTTCATAATGCATCAAGGTGTGCACATGCGTGTCCATGCACATGTGGCCCCTTGGGGGGGGGGGGAAGATGCTGATATTGATTATTAAATACATTTCTGGTTGAAGGATATTCGGTCTTCATTGATTGGAGGAGACACTAAGAAGAATGCATTATGATAATGAAACTGCCCGAGGAGAAAACAGGCTGGAATCTAACAAGTGAAATCGTCACACAGCCGGCAGGTTTAAATTCTTTAAAATCTGAGATAGTATATTAATTCGGGAAATTGAATTATCGCTCACTGGGCCTTCTTTTAATTCAGCAGCCTACGTGACTGCTGATGCAGCGCCGTCCACCTCCCTGTTGTGCTAATGCGACACCAAGTTCCAGCCCATGCTGTTAGGTGTGGATTCATGTGTAATGCTGTGTGTCTACAGGCCGAGGCTGGAGAGAGCAGTCGCCCAGACACTGGAGACGAGGACTCCATATTGGTATCCCTGTGTTAGCTCTCAAATTAATTAGGCCACTCTCACTAAGCCTTCCTCCTCCCCTACGGTACCATGGTAATCACCTTTCCCTTTGGAAAACTCAAATCAACGCCCACTGCTCCTCTTTTGTGATCTCCTCACTCAAATCCCTTTGTTTCACCATCTGCTGAATCTCCTCCTCCGCCAAACTTTTCTCCCATGCTCTCTTCACCCTCTCGTCTTTGCCTCCGTTTCTAAACTTTCGCTCATTTTCTCCCTTTTGTTCATCACTTATGTTTTATTCTTTACAAAGACGGCCAAAAGAAGCTCAGCTCTATCCACCGAAATCTGTGCTCACACTCATCCCTGCTGCACAGGTGAGATGAGGCTGTTCCAAAGCCAATCCCCCTTTTACCCCTCACCTCCCTCTCGTCTCCCCTCTGCCCACGTCCCTGCTCTCTGCTAAGTCTGTTGTGACACGATAGCAAAACACAGTGAGAACCGGGAATAGAGGGCACGGAGTTGTGATAAGTGAGGATTTGAGAACAGTGATGGGTCGGCGTTAGGGAATAACACCCCCTCCCATCCCTGCCCCATCTGCCCGACGACCATGAAAATCCATTAATTTGTGCAAGAGGACTTACACGTCCCCACATGCCAGTCAGCCTCATGTGATAGACTGATAATTCAATTCTTCAGCAACACTCAAGTGCGTCTGCGTGTCTCTGTGTCCTTTCTCTCGACTTTCATTAAAAAAGTCATTGTTATGTACATGGTGTGCAGCTCTGTTTAAAAAATGATGCTCTGACTCAAAATCTCCACTGAGTGGTTGCACTTTATTACAGTTAAATAAACCCGGTATTGATGAAAACATTAGAATCTCATTATACCTGAAAACATTCCTCCTTAGTGTGGCCTTATAACTAATATGTTATATAGCTAGAATAATGGCTGTGTGACTTTAATGAATCTAATGGCACTGTGGTAAATGGCTTTTAAAGGTATTTGACTGGAGGAAGCTTCTTAATCTTCAAAAGAATCCAATTCGATTTTTTTAGTGTTCGAGTGCGGTGTTAAATGTGAGGGTCTTTTGCAAAATCTACAATCCAACGTTCTTCCCCACTATTTATGATGATGTTTCTATTATTTCCTCATGAGGTCTGAGTTGGATCCTTGAACAAACCTCTAGAGAAAAGCCTGTGTTTGAGGTAAATCAAGGCTATTGTTGTACATTCACTGGATATTATTAATTTGTTAGGAGTAAGTTTTCTGTGCTTGGTCTGCGTTGTTTAGTATCCGATGCTGAGCCTGTCAGTGTGTATGTAACTGGGCGTGGCTTCTGGTCTCCTGATTCTCCGGCCAATACTTGATTGTGGTGCAGTGTCAGGGTTCAATGGACTGAGTCCTGCAGGAGCTCTTTACTTTGCCGCAGCTCAATTCCTGCAGGTCACGTTTAAAGTTTCAGAAAGAAAACTATACCAAAATGGTGTAATCGGCAGTATCAGAACCCTTGGACAGATGAGAGTGCAGCACAATGTGAGTTAAGTTCACATTGATAGCTGTGTTTGCAGGAATAGATCAGTTAGCAGCAGCAGCAGCAGCAGCAGCAGCAGCAGCAGCAGCATCATGGTGTCTACACTCATAAATTCCTGTGATGTACATCAGGGTTGATTCCTGTCTTGAGTCTATTTTCCTCATCCAGTTAATTAACAAGTCTGTACTCCTGCCAAACCGAAGTTTCCTCCACTCAAGTACGATTAGACACAGTTACCACTTCCCCTTGCTCTCCGTCAACATGCTGGCTTCCCTCGTTTCTTTCATTCTCTCATCTAACCCTCTCTCCGCAGTCCAAGTCCCCATCATACGCCGTCTCTGTGTCGCTTTGAGGCAACTGGCCCTCATCGTTTCCGCTGTGAAATGGCTTTCACTCACGGCGACTTCTCCAGAATGTGAATGAAGCCGCTGTGAGGAGTCCTTTTCCATTAACTGTCAGTCACCGGCCCTCACTATGATATGGCAGTGATGTCTCGGGCCCATGTGCACATACATGCAAACACACCAATGTGCCAAAAAAAAAAGACTCAAAATATGGTTCTTGCTGAATTGTATTCTTCACTGGCAGTCTTCTTCTCCTCGGAGCAGTAAATAAATAATGAGAACACTTAAAATTCTACCAGTACTCCATTGCTCTGCTGCCTTCAGTCCTCTAAAGAAAAGAAAGGCCTCATTGGAAACACAGAGGCTGCTTCTCCTTTTTCTTTTCTTCTTACACAGTTCTATCCCTTCCATCCCGTTCATCCCTCTCTTCTGCTCCGTCACTTCTCCCTCTCTGTTTTTATTTCCCTCAACAAAAAAAAACTTCTCTCTGCTGAATCTCTGTCAAACGCCGCTCTTGCGAACTCCTTTTACTTGTCCTCATGTATGCATAATATTTCCCATTAACATTTATGCAAGACAAAATTTGTTCCCTCTCGTGCATTTTGAACACGACCTTGTGGAATATTACAGGAACAGTGAGATGTGAAAGTCTCTCAGCTTTTGATCCGTATTTGTGTCCACGACTTCTGCAGAGATCAGTTTGTCATCTCCAGCAGACAAACCCAGAGGTAGAGGAAATGTAGGGGCCACATACCTCAGGCTACCTGCCCTTTGCAAAGGTGGGGGGGGGGGGGGGGGGGGGGGGGGGGGGGCACAAACCTGTTGTGGCTAATATCAAATGACAGGAGGTTGTATTTAAGCTGGAAAAAGATTGTGACATGAGCTGTAGTAGGAGGACACGTCTGACTTGAAGTGATCATCTCCAGTTTTCTACAGAACACTGACCTTTTGTGTTGAGATGAAAAAAATGAAAGCAGACAGATTGAGGCTGAGTTATGCACGAGTCATAACAACAAGATGTGTCTCTGCGCGCACGTGTTGGCGTAAGTCTTAATGTTTGTGCGGTGCATCCAGAATTAGTGGCTCTGCAGCATTCTGAAATATGTGTAAGCCTGTTGAACCAGAAACTGTCACCATGAAATCCTGTTTCAGACGGGCTTACAGCGAAATGAGCGTCTGTGTGTGTGTGTGTGTGTGTGTGTGTGTGTGTGTGTGTGTGTGTGTGTGTGTGTGTGTGTGTGTGTGTGTGTGTGTGTGTATGTGTGTGTGTGTGTGTGTGTGTGTGTGTGTGTGTGTGTGTGTGTGTGTGTGTTGTGATGTCTACAGAGGTTGTTCTTCATTTCACGGCAGCTGATAAACGACTCTGATGCAGCAGCAGAGAGAGAGAGTTCAAGCACACGAAGATGGAAAAATAGGAAACTGACAAGTAGAAAATTACAGCACCCCCCACAGAAAGGTCAAACCGGAGCGTGGTTACATTCTGGAAATGAAAAATAAAGGATTCTCAGTGTGTGGATATCGGCGACTCTAATTCTTTTGTGCCCCCCGGACTCTCTCACCTCTCCCGCCCTGAGTTTCTTGGCAGTGGAGCTGCAGTTAATGTGCCAGTGAAATCTTTTCAAAATTGAAAATTAGCAAGTGAATGGTGCTGTGAGTGACTGTGAGTGTGGAGTTGCACGGCGGGGGGGGGGGGGGATTTTTACTCACAAATACCACCCAGACTGGGCTGATACTTAAAATGAAATGTCTCCATATGCCTCCCCCCCACCCTCAGCAGGTCATTTTGATTACTGCACAGAACTGTTGTTCCCGTCTCTGCGTCTCCGCTGCTCTCCCACACAGTCATTTGCATTTCTCCTTTCTTGGCTCTCCTCCATATCTTCCAATTGGTCCTGTCACACCTGTTATTCGCTTGTTTTTCCTCTTTTCGCCCTCCTTTGTGGCAATGCAGAATCTCATCTGAATGCACGGCCGCTCAGGAGCTCTCCACCTGCTTTGGAACACTGCTTTTTTTTTTTTACTGATATGAAAAAGAAGTGCTGTCCTTCCTTCCTCCTTGTAAACCCTCTCACAGCAACTCCAGGTCACACAGGATTGACCACACACCATGAGGTGAAGGAGCCGATTCCCTGCTTGTGTGTCTGTGTGATAGTGAAATGCATGAAAACCTTGATATTCCATTCACTTTTATGTGGCTTTGCTGGTTATCTCGCCCTGTCCTGCTCAAATAGTATGCACAGGCTTTCCAGTGCTTTCTTGCCTGCAGACAAGCAGAGGGAGGCGGGGGGGGCGGGGGGGGGGGGGGGGGGGGGGGGGAGGAGGAGGAGGAGAGAGTAAGGAGGGAGGGAGAGGGAGGGTAGCAAATGAGGTGTGGGTACAAATTATGGGGTGACTAGAGAGGAGAGCAGCAGCCCAGCCCTGGAAATGGAGAGAAAGAGGGTGGGGATGACACAGAGAAAGAGAGAGAGAGAGATTATACAGTGTAAAATCCAGAGGAGCTGTGGTAGTAGTGCAGCGTACACACATCAGCAGGGCTCCTTCACTGCTGGGGAACAACCGCCTTTTTTTGTGCGTCTCCCCCCCCCGCCTCCCCGCTGCAGAGTGGGGGAGTGCGTTTACCGTCGCGCCCAAGGGGAGAAGCCAAGAAGTATCCTCCAATCAGCCGTCAGTGGTTCCTCTCATCTTGTGAGGGTGCTGATGGTGATTTATCACTGACCTGAGACAGGCGGTGCACTCTGCTCAGCACTGCAGCCACCTGGAATACTCGCCAGGCTTTTTATACCTTTTCTTGAGCACAAATACCCTCCTGTGGATATTTCAAACTGAATGACCAGAGGACAAAAGGAGGATTAAAATGGACTTACTCACTGCTGAATTCTCTTTTCCCCCTAAAGATGGACTAACTTTTACACCTGAATTTGTGCCATAGGAGAACATCCTTTTTTTATGCTGTGCTTTAATAGAAGAAAGTGTTTTTTTTAAGGAAGTATTTGTAATTTCCCACCTTGTATTTTATTCTGGAAGCATGTCCTATCCTATGGGCGTTATAGTAGACAGAGGTACAGGAGATGAACAGGAGATGGAGATGGAGAGAGGGGATGAAAGTTGCCCGCCTGCTGAGAGTGTCTGACACCTCTTTGTGGCTCGATTAGCGGCTGCTTGGACTATCGGGTTATCTCTAACTCAGCTACCATGCTTCTCATTGAGGTGGCATGAGTCGGGATGTGTGTTTGTGCCTGGTTGAAGGTTAGAAGCCAGTTAGAGTTCGGGATTACACCGCCTCTAGAAAGGATACAGGTGTAGTCGAGCCTTGAATGAGGATTAGCGTCTTTAACACCTTGTCGCTGGCACCGCACGGGGCCACGGAGCGTTCAGACAAGACTGTCAAGCTGCGGCCGTGCTGCCGGTTGCCCGCTGCAGGATTAAAGATAAAGGCTTTTTCATCCAGCATGATGAGACGCAGAGGTCAAGGACAGAGACCAGGAGATGGTAGAAAGTTATACTGAGATTCTGTTTCCAGTCTAATTCAGGTTATCTTGGAGGAAAGCAGTCATAGAGCCAATGGGAGTTGAATACCAGTGGAAAGGTTGTGTTTATAACATCAGGAGGAAAACTAAAACATTAAGAGAATGTGTGGAGCCTCATCGAATCAAAATCAAATTAGTGGTTATTTAAAAAGCAAACATTCATGGTTCTTGTGATTAACAGTCTTGATTTCTCCAATAACCCGGCGAGCACCAAATCCAATTGATCCATTGATATTGATTCCTGTATCTAGTCAGGACAGAGTCGTGTCTGATCTCTGGTTAGGAGGTCAGTAATTTAATTATAATCCATCATTCGCTCTCACCCTGGAGTCGTCAGCCCCAGTGCTGAGTGGGCGCTTGCTCAGAGAATCAATGGTCTAATACTTGTCATTATTTCAAACCACAGATCAGATAAATACAAACCACTCCTGCTTGGAGCGCGTTCTGTTTACACGTCTCTCATTGTTCAGAGAGGCTGTTTGAAAAATGTACTTCTCCTCCGCTTATGGCAGCTCCGCTGACGGCTACAGGAAATTTGGCAGGTTGTGTTTGTAGTGACGCTTGTTGTTGAAAGAGACATGTGTTGCAGCCTGTTTGTGATGCATGTGCAGGTGTGCACGTAGTTTGGAATTGCATCCCTGGCACACGGCTTATCTTAGCGGCACAGCTAGGGCTTAAAGATCCTGCTAACCCTAAACCCTATGTCCCACCTCTCCACGTGGAGAGTCGTATTAGGAAATACTTTTTAACAATGCATTGATACGGAGGGAGGAGGGTCCTAACAGGAGGAGAGGTTATCAGAGCACACACACACACAAACACACACACACGCACCACAAATCCTTCAGCAATCCTGGACAGCAGAGTGTAGTAGGTGGGAAGCTCTGCGTGGGAGTGAGGAAAGCAGGACTAGAAACAGGACTGAGGCAAGTTCTTTGATCGCTGCATTGTTTTGCAGAGAACTTGTTCAAAGAGCATTGCTGAACGTGAGCTGTTTGCAGGTTTAGTGCTGTGAGTGAGAAAAAGACAAAGCAACATGAAGGAGTTCAGCTAGAGTTCTGCTGGGAGAACCTGCTCTATCCTGCAGTTTTCAACGTTAAAGAGCAAAACCAGGTCGGGTAGCCCAGGGTTAATGTCTAACCACTTTTGACAAGTCACCAGACTGTGCATTAATTTCTCTAGCTCCAGTTCACAGATCATCTTTTTATGAAACGGTTCAAAGATAAGGCTGAAGTGAAACTGGATGATCTACAAAAAGATGAACTTAAAAGTTTTTTCCCCCACAATGGAGAGAGAAACAAACGGACTCGCAGCTCCACAAGTATCTCCACCTCTGAATCGACTCTGGATTATAACCCTTGAATTGTGACCGAGAGAAGGAGGAAGAGTGACGCAGCCAATTAAACTGTGAATCCACCGCCGGCAGGGATGAGCTGCGTGTTACTCTGAGGAGAAGAAGTGTAACACTCCACAACCCTTTGCGAATGAGGGTGGGGCTCTCACTCTCCACTCCACAGACAAAGACCCCGGTAGAGAGAGTCCTGGTGTGAGAGCTGGTCATCGGGAGCAGGTTGTGGACCGGCGCGGTCAAAAGTCACGATGGGGTGCAACATGTGTGTGGTTCAAAAGCCTGAGGAGCAGTACAGGGTCATGTTCCAGGTGAGAACTCAGTCTCCGCTCTTCTTTTCCTCTCTCTGTGTCTCAGATGTTTTTTCTTTTCTGTCTTCAAGTCTTCAAGCAAAAGCATCCCTTTGTGTCTCCTCCCGAAAACTATTCTTTGTTATTCTCTCTGGCTGTGGCCCAGTGACGCTGCTGGATGAATAGAATCCAAAACATCAAAATAATCGAGTGATTATTTTTGCAACACAACCTCTTGATGTTGACAAACTCATTTAACCCCAAAACATTCACAAACATCTATTAACCAGTTTTTAATCCCTAGTACATTTTTGCATCAATCAAACACAGTTATTTGTATTGATGGAAATACAATCATAATCATAATCATCTTCATAAGGTAATTTAGTTAAAATGAAAAATGTAATTAAAGTTTTAACATTATGATAGGGTAATTAGAAACCTGGTAATAACATGAAATAATAACAATAATAGTTATTATTTATTGTTATTAATGACTGTTGGGTTTAATATAAGCTTATTGATATAAGCCCCAGATCATGTGACGCATCTCACCCCCGCAAACAAATCTACCTTTTGTGTCAGATCTTTGTTCCTTTTCCCAAAATACCAGCCCTTGTCCTGCTTTAACAAGCTTATTAATTTCTGTATTGAACAAGTTATTTAAGGAGGATAATACAGATAATTATCATAATGACACTTTGCTGTGATTACCATTATCAGAGTGAAGAGAGCCGAGCTAGATTAGATAAAATGGAGATGATATGCCGGCGTGCAGAGAGTGGAGTGGTGCAGAGCCTCGGAGGCAGCAGGATGGATGGGTTGTTATAGCTGGGCTAAAGTGTTATGGGAGAGAGAGAGGGGTTGCCACGGTTACAGCCTCAGTACCACCTGCCAACTGGGACCACAGACTGTACGTGAGTAAGCTCATCTGGCTGCGCAGTGCCTAAGGAAGCTTGTGCTCTGTGACTTCATGATACAGGCGGTGACCGAGAAGAAAAGGCCCGTGCTTACTAAGCATGAGGAATGCTCAGCACTAGTGGGTAAACTGTGCAACACTTTAAGGATCTGTGGCACCAGGAGCCACAGCTGGGTCTCTGTTGCATGTTGCGGTCTGGGCCAGTTAACCCGGGGGGGGGGGGGGGGGGCCTCATCTGGTGCCAGAGGCGATGCCAAGAGAGAACATGGAGAGAGACTGAGCCTGTGTAGAGGCTCGGTAATGAATCGAGCCGAGAGTCCAAATGAAAGAGGGAGGGGAAAGTCAAGCTGCTTTTCTTTCTTCCGCTCCTTCTTTCTGTTGTTTGCCCTCCGATATCAGAGGTAATTGATTTGAGCGCTTCACGGAGCAGGAGTAAATAGAAAGGTTTGAATGACTTCTCAAACCCCCGAGGTGGAGCACAAGAAAGGGAGGAGGGATTTGGTTGATGTGTGCACTCCGGGGTGTGATCATGCAACCAGAGCAGGGCCGTAATTCCATATTCGGTGACCTTATCTAACGAGGGGCGGCTGTAACGACACCGACCGCATGCAGGTCAACGTCTTTCAAAGTGGAAATCAAATGATTCCGCTGTCGTGGCGATGTGAGGTCGGCTGTATCCCGGAGACACTCGCAGCTCTGTCAGACTGAGCATCCCGAACATGGCTTCCCAGACAGGTGTGGTGGGAAGGAGGGAGATGTGTGGTGTGATTCGATTGTTAAGCTGTTCTGTGGTGGAGCAGCAAGTCTGCATTACACTGTGGTCAGACGAGCCTGGAACGACGCTGCTGGCAGAGGAGGCAGAGGGAACAAACGCAGATGGAGCAGCGAAGCGGAGCCAGAGCTCTTGGCTGTGAGATGTCAACTCGAGGATATACTCTCATTTAAGGAGAACGAGATGTTAAGAGGCTTAAAAAATGTATAAACAAAAGGTCCAAATATGAAAAGCAGCCGAGAGGTAGCATGCTGTTTGGTCCCCAAAATGAAATCTCAGCTATTACGTGATAATGATTAGAAACATAGCGATTCTTGCTGTGCAGATGGTCCATTAATCCAAACATCACGCCAAGCAGGAGATGGAGGTGGTCAATCATTAAAAAAATAAATAAACAAGGACATAATCACATCTCCTGCTACATTTCAGCTGCTTCCCAGGTTCTGTATTTTCCCTTTCGAGGCGTTTACCTTAACTAACATGTAGAATTTACACCTTCAAATTAAAAGGCACTAACTGTGTCTGGCTCTAAACAATAAAAGCAGCGTTTAGAGCTTTAAGCTGCATCAGGGCTGGAAGAAACCCGGCTGTTAAATTGAACTATATCGAAACACTTGCTTCTCTTGCCAAAGGAATAAAACTCATGCATTATACATCGGGCCTCTGCCTCAGACACGCTGCACGCTGGAACACACCCATTGGTATGTTTCTGATCAGCCTCCTATAGGCACCATTTAAAATCACATATTGTTGTTTGCAGGATGAATCACTCGCTCGGCTGTGGAGCCGCTGTGCACGTTACTCTGAGCCAAGCGTTCTACATACATTCAGCAGAGTACACCTGACCTACACACATACACACACACACACACACTCATGCAGTAAACCCCTGCCCCCCCGAGCCCTTCAGCCGCTCCCTTCTTTTTCCTCTACCCCCGTCACTGTAAAGCAGGAGGCTGTTTCCATGGCAACCGGCGTCATTAAACAAACCTAATGTGCTTTTACTCACAGTGACACTAAAGAAATATATTGACGGACGGAAGAAAGATGACGATCGATACAAACCAATGATCAGGAGATATTAGCAGGACGTGCGTGTGTGTGTGTGTGTGTGTGTGTGTGTGTGTGTGTGTGTGTGTGTGTGTGTGTGTGTGTGTGTGTGTGTACTATTTTGTCCACCTCCTGTGTGTGTTTGAATGGAACACACACAGGAGGTGGACAAAATAGTAGGAAAAACTGGTTACATACACTGAACTTACAGTGTATGTAACCAGTTTTTATTATGTGTTTCAGAAATATATGACTACATTATACTGTCATCTGTTCCTATTATTATTATTTTGTTTATTCTATACTTCTCTTATGTTATGTAGTTGCTTCCCAGGAGAATATTTTTAAAATTATTCTATTTATTTTGTTATTCATCCTTAATGATGAATGTTAAAGCAGAAAAGTGACTTGAAATTTCTCAATGTGACGTGCATTTGGTTGATAATACTCCTGTACTTTATTTAAGTAGGATTTTACCTCTACGTCTAATCGAGAACTCTCTATATAGTTTTATTATTATATCACATAAGAAATTAGCAGGAATAATGTAACTTCATCTCTTCTGTCTTACCTAAAATTAGTGGAGCCTTTACGTAAGATGGAGGATTTCAAATTTTAAACAAAAGGTTCCACTGAGTTACAGTATTTCTTGTTAGGGATTCCTTGTCAAGTTTCAAATATAAATACAAACCGGGACAAATAACACACACAAACAAACTAAAACACAACAAACCGATTTAAAACAAAGAACCTGCATAGAAACATGTATCGTATGAATTATAGCCACAAATAAAAGCCACATGGTAAAAACATTGTTCTATGAAAACTGATTTTAATACGATGATAATGATCAGTTTATGACGCCTTGAAGCTCTTTCCAAACATGTGGTGCATGAAAGCAGAATGCAGCTCTGTTCGGGAAGGTGAGAGAAATCTTTCTGATGAGCGTGTGTTGTGAAGTAACATCAGACTAGAGAAGCATTGTGTGGTTTTGTGCCTTGTGCAGCTGCTCATTCGTCACACACAATCTGGGTGTAAGCATGTTCGGGTTCCTGATCCTTCAGACGTCTCCGGCTCGTCACCGACATGTAGACGACACAAAAAGGATGCTGATGGAGAGTTTCTCTCATCAATCATTTAAAATCACAGGAGCGGCCGAGTAAAGAGGGTGAAGGGCGTTGTTGTGAGGTCATAGAGTCTAGGACACGTTTTTAAAAATCTTCCACACGCTCTTTTCTCCACCTTGCTCGAGTTTCCATCCTCACCACATGAATGATGAATTTATTGGCAAACCTTGCATTTTGATAGTCTCCATACTCCCACTGAGACTTGTTAACATCATCACCATCAGCGTCCGCGCCGCCTTTTAAAATCAATATCTTCCCACTGTGATCAGTTCATAATTGGCCGACCTCTCCCTGCCTGTGTATTCAAATGAGACCGGTGGTATCAGACAACGGGGGGTTATAATCTGAGTGGGTTCAACCCCCGTCTCCAGAATAATTGATTTTTCTGAGGATGTGACTGCTCCGGCCTTCAAAGCAAAGGAGATGAGAGGAATCAATTACCGGACAAGTGGAATTCAATGTGTTGGAGTGGGGGGGGTGCAGGTATCAGTCGTGGAGGATCTTCCGTGTGAAACGTGAAGCTTGAGAAAAAACTCATGACGGGGAGAAGAATAAGACTCCAGATTAAGACTGTGGTTGTTTATGTGGGATAATGAGGAAGCGATGAATGCCGAGTGAGACGTCACCTTCCCTGACTTCCCTCTTCTCTCTGCTGTGCGGAGAGGTAATTTGCTCCTTGGCGGCTTTTCAGATAAAAGCTAATTATGCATCAACGTCTTAATTCCACATTCCATTGTGTGTGTTTACATACAAGTGCTGAACCCAGAGTCAGGCTCGTTCCCTATTTGCAGTCACACAGCGATTCCTTGAAAGCTCGTTTTCAGCATTTCTCCTGCATCATTACCCCCACCCCCCACCCCCCACCCCCCCACCCCCCCACCCCCCCACCCCCCTCCTCACCTCCCATCCTCCCCACTCCTCCGGTGTCTCTCCTCCTTTGGTTTCTCTCTCTCTCTACACTTTGAACTTTTTTTTTTTTTTGCATCTCTTTCATCTCTATACCACCTCTCCCCCCCACACACCCCACCCCCACCCCACCCTCAGCTCCTACAGCCGCCACCGCCCATACCCCTGCTGCGAATTTGAAGGCTTCACCATTTCTTCAAGATTTCACCTGTAATTTTCAACCCAAACACGTGGAACGAGGGTGGGGGGTGGGGGGGGGTGTCTGGGGACCAGTGGCGTAGCTTGTGTAGCTCATAAAAAGCACCTGTGTAGAATGACCTACTAACCCGGAGATAATAGAGAACAGCACGTGTAGGAGTGGAATCCATTCTCCATCAAGTCCGAGCCGGAGAGCTGTCCAATGCACAACAACAACCATTACCCTGCATGAAGTCATCTTCAAAGCACCTCTCATTGATAATGAATGAGAAGCCCCCCCCCATCACCCTCTCAGTATTCATACCTGTCACTCATGACCTCGTGGAGCACTTTCCTATGAGCCTGTCTCTGATCCTGCAGAGCTCGGCCGTGTGGTCACGAGCACAAAGCGCTGATATATCTAAATGCTCTTTGCCGAGGAATGTCGAGGTGTTTCCCTCCCATCGAACATGCAAACTACACAAAGTGTTAATTCCTTCTCCGCTCACAGGCCGAGCAGAGAGGAAGCACCTGATTCCTCCCCAGGAGAAGGAGCTCATTAAGAGAGACAGATAGATTTATGGAGGGACATTAGAGTGTGAGGAGAGACAAGCTCACACCAGGAGATGGACCGCCTGAAATAGATGGAAATAGAGTATTGCGAGTTTTCATCTCCGGGGAAGGGACAGGGCCGACAGAACTGCTGAGGCAGCACGGCCAGAGAACGACAGAGTGTGAAGCAAACGGGAGAGAGAGAGAGAGATAGAAAGAAGGAGTGAACACGGGCAGACGGAGGGTAAGAGAACAGGAAGGAATGCGAGCATGGAAACACAAACTGAGGAAAGATGGACTGTAGAGGAGAGGTTGTGGTGAGAGAACCAAATACGAAGAAAAAAGAAAATAGGAGATAAACGTGTTTCTGTCCCTGGCTGCACAGGGGAACATTGATTTGACATGCAATTACTGGAAGGGGACCAGCGAAGAGAGAGGGAGCGGGAGAATGAAGGAGGGCGGAGAACGAGAAAGATGTGGAGACAGCCAAGGTCAGCGACATGAATGAGACTCCACAAAGAGCGTCTGGCTCGGTAGCTCTTATAAAAACCATGTTGCTCTCAGTCTCTCGGGGAATGAAATCACACCAGATCGAGGTTTATTATGTGAGTGCGGTGTTTCTACAGGTTTTTATTAAAAGCCTTAAATGTCATTTACAAAAGTCTTAAATATTTGATCATGTAATGCAGATGTTCCACACAGGAGATTGTTCAAATTGTCCAATCCTCCTCTCTGGCTCCTTGTTCCATATGTTTCCCATGATAGTTTCTTCTTTAGGTTTTTCCTTATCTGATTTCAGGGTCTGAGGATGGACGCTGTCATATCCTGTGTATAATGTTCATATACAGGATATGACAGCGTCCATGACTTGACTGTTTCATGGAGTTTCAGTAGCAGACCTACTGTGGATCATACATTTTGACTCCTGCTATCTACAGTAGATACAAAGCTCAATGTTTAATTAATGAATCGTTTTAATTTAATCAGTTTCCCTGTTTTCTGCCTCTGGCAGGGTTCAGCCTGTATACATTTTAATAATTAATGTTATTTTACCCTGAATTATTGTATTTTACCGCTGGGGAGTATTTGAAATTTATATAGATATAATAATAAATAGCTATAATATAATATCCATTTGAGATCTTTGGCTGGTATATTGAGTATAACTAGTTTTACATTGTATTAAAAGGGTATTTAACTGTAACCAGCTATAAATTTAGTGACAATGATTTAATAGCATGGAGTCTATACTGCTCACTTCCATTTCATTAGTCATAGTACTTAAAACAAGTCATAATATGTTTGAGGAAATAAACAGTAAGTGGAAGTTTCTCTCCCTCTGGATCTGAATCTTGAACCAGTCGCCCTGATTCTGAAGAAACTACGAAACCAACGATATCGCAGTCGACCACATCCAGACATTTCCTCCTCCACTAAAGAACCAACGTCCTCCAAGTCTTATAATAATGTGTTGCTGATGAGTACTTTCTTATTTGTGAAGCTTAAACTAAAGATTAATTTAACAAGATGCAGATGACAGGCCAATCTGATCATGTTCCTGCTATAAAGTGACAAGTAATCTAAAATTATGGCCTTAATCTCATAATATTACAATTTCCTTATGTGAGAATTCCAACTTTATTACCTTCGATTTTATTCGTGCAATATTAAAACTTGATTCTTGATATCTCTTAACACTCTGTCGTGTACTAACATTATCTGATAAACACAAAGTACAGCGGAGGCCACCGGGTCTGTAGTTAAACCAACCAAGCCCCAGTTTGTGCTTCTCATTTATTAACATCAGCACAGATTCAGGTCACGGAGATAAATAGTGTTTTCTGAAGGATAATTATCCAACCATGTTAAGCACACTTGTTTTTCTAAGGGTAGCGTCAGATTCCCCAAAGACTCGTCTAATCATCGGGAGGGAAAATATTCAGTCTGCTGCATGATAAAAAAATTTAATTTCCTTCTTTTTTTTTAGGGTGTTTAAGGGTTTTTAAAAACATTATTAATGTTTGGTAATAGCCTACATGAGAAGCATAAACTGGAGCTGAAATTATCCGACAAATTAAAAAACAGCTTTAATGAGGCCACTGAATTAATCTTTACTCTCAAAGTCCAGGAGTGTTTCAGCTTCAGTCGCCTGGAGGTCAAACGACAGACATTATTTAGATTTCTCCATCAGATTCGTTTTCAATAATCCCTCATTTTTTTATACTCTCGTTCTTTAAACCGACAGCGATGTGAAATCTTTTGTCATGCACCTTTACAGTCCCACTGCATATTTCAGAACCTTTTAAATTAACTGTCGGGGTCCGGAGGGAGTGGGAGGGAGAGACACAAATTTAATATCTACTGTTCATGTCTCAACTTGTTTTATTTCACACCATCAAAATGTCTGAAAGTGTGAAATCCCAGCACAAATGACATTACAATCATTCCCAGTGAAGCTCTGTCAAAGTAGGTTATCTGGAATATAAATACGTTTTGCTATTTAAATGTATTTGCAGAAAAAAGGCACCATTTCTAATTCAAACAAAAGAAAGATAAGAGTGTTTTGTTGGGGAAGCTCTCAGGGAGACACGAGCGCTTAAAAACTAACCTACAAAGGGAAATACTATTTATTTTTTATCTCTGTGACTATATTAACTTGAATAAGTGCTTTTCCTCTTTCCTCTCAGGTTCCTTTTCCTTTACGGAGAAAAGTTCACAGCGCTCACAGTTTGAATTCATTTCTGACTCCACTGTTTTCCTGCTCTCTCTCCACAGAGGGGTCACAACACGCTGTGCTCGCTCGACGCTGACGGTCGATTAAAGGTCTTCACAGTTCTCTGCTGCTCGATGTGATGTGGCGTCAAAACCCCTTTTCTATAAACCCCCCTTATTTTTCAAGGTTTCTGTGTCTCAGTAGAAAACACATCAGTCTTTAAATGAACTCACACGTCTGATGAACTGATTCTTGTAGTTCTCTGCTGACTGATGCTCTTTATTTTAGGTGTGTAGCTGTAGTTTTCCCTCCTCCTCGTCTGTCTGAGAAAAACTTCTTCTTCTGCACCTTTCTGTTCCTCCTCTTGTGTATTTTGTAGTTTTGTAGCCGTTCATTTTACAGCATCTTTCCCCTTCATTTTAAATCCCTCTTCCTCTTCTTCCTTTCCTCTTCCTCTCCTCCTCCTGCTCCCCTTGACTATATATTTTTTTCCCAGGTGAATGGGAAGGAGCTGTCCCGCCTCTCCGGGGACCCCACCCTGGACATGCGGGACCCTGTGCTATCCAACATACTGAGGCGGGGGGCTCGCAGACGGGCGGGTCTGGCGGGAGCTCCTGGAGGGTTAGTGCCTCTGACCATGGGCATGGCCGACTGTGTGGACAGCTGCACCCAGACAGACATCAGCTTCCAGCATATGTTGACCCTGGGAAAGAGCAGCCAGCATCCCTGTGGCGCTCCGCCCCCGCCCGACCCTCCGCCATCGCCACCGCTACCACCCCTACTGGAGCCATATCTACTCAATGAACTGTGAGTGTAACAGGCCGGAGTCAGACCAGAGCTCATCTGCTGTTCTGGTTCTAGACGTCCATACCATTCAGGATTTTTAGCTTCCCAACCCTTGTGTCCTCTCGTCCTCAGCTTCATCGAGCCCGTGTACTATGACCCCACTGACTACTTCGATATCGCTCAGCACGAAGTGGACAGGCAGGACGAGCTGGAGTATGAGGTGAGAGCCCGTCAGTGACTCAATCTCTGCTGCCCCACTGTTCTCTGTCTGACATCCTCTCCTCCTTCTCTCCACCTGCACCAGGAGGTGGAGCTGTGTAAGTTTCGTCAGCAGGATAAACTCGGGCTGACGGTGTGTTACAGGACCGATGACGAGGAGGACCTGGGGATATACGTAGGAGAGGTGAAGGCAGTGTGTTGAAATGAAAGTCTGTGAAAATATATTATGTTATATTTTGATTCTCCTACACAAATCCCTTTTTTTGTTATTTCCAGGTGAACCCGAACAGTATCGCTGCGATGGACGGCCGCATCCGCAAGGGAGACAGAATACTACAGGTGCAACAGGAGCCAACATAATAATAAATAGAACAATAAAATAGAAATATAGAAATCTATCCATCTATCTATCAGAGCCAAGGTCAGTCATTTTCAAAAGCTTTTGAGAAGGGGTTTTAAAAGAAGCTAGAGAATGAGTCTGTCTACGTTCAGTGGGGAGTGAATTCATAATGTGGAGACTCTGATAACAAAGGCTCCGTCTCCCTTTGTTACAAGGTGACACCTGGAGTAACCAGCCTGGCTCTAATTTGCAGATCTTAGCGGTCGAGAGGGCTCGTACCAGGTCAATGGTCCTGAAAGGGATTTGGGTGCAAGGTCATTTAAGGGCCTTAAAAGTGAGCAATGGAATTTTATAATCAATACAACATTGAACAGGGAGCCGGTGTAGAGAGGTGAACACAGGAGCAACGTGGTCCTGCCTTTTTGTCCCAGTGATGGAGGGAGCTCGGCTGATACCCCAGTAAAGTGCTGAAGAGTATTTTTCACGTGTGCATAAAATTTGAGTTTTAAGTCAAATAGTGAAAAGATTCCTCGCAGTGGCTTTGATGTTATTCAACAGATCAAAGCAGGTGGGATTGAATGTAAACTTGTCATCATTGAAATTTAGGACATTCAGGATTTACCGTGAGAGATGTTTGTTCGATTGCTTGGATCTGAGGGTTTTAATGTCACATATAACTGAGAATCAACTGTATATACATGATAAAATGATAGAAGGTATCTTTTTTGGATATTACAGACCTTTTATATGCTCAATGAAAGCATTGTTATCATTAGTACAGTTGTCTTACTCTTCACAAAAACATTTAAACCAACAAAACTCTGGTTACACCTATTTATGTTAAAATTTTTGTCTGGTTATGCATGAAACTGAAACTACAACAGTCACGTCTAATGCTTCCTCACTCCAGGACATTACTAATAGCGCAGCGTTTATTCTGAATTCATTCATAAGTGAAAAGAAATCATTACCGATGCTGTTAAGCTGAGCTTTTTTCAGCTTAACAGCAATTCTAAAGAAAAACAATTTCCTGAAATGAGCGATTTAATTGAATGGTGGAAAAAGGGTCTTTTACTATCTGGTATTAGCTGAACTTTATTATTCTCTCCCTGCGAACAGATAAATGGAGTGGACATCCAGGACCGAGAGGAGGCGGTGGCTATTCTCACCAGAGAGGACAGCACCAACGTCTCCCTGCTCCTCGCTCGACCCGAGATAGAGGTGAGGAAATTGGATATTCAGTCCACAGAGAGCGCCGCGAAGCTCCGTCTGAACGCTGACCGGAAAAATAAACATTCCTCTTTTTCAATTATTCTGCATTGGCTGTACGACGGTGGAGCTCCATGTCAAGTCGTGAGATTGTGGGACACGAGCGCAGAAAGAACAAAGGAGAAAGAAAACAAACTGGAAACAATAGAATCTCTCTCAGTGGAGCACAAACCTCCACCGAGGCCCAACGGTCCACTTACTGTCAACCAGGCTGCGATAAATTTCACACACTCATAGATATCAGTTCCCTGAACGTGTCTGATTATCTTCATCAAGATCCTGAAATTATTCCCTGGGAACTCAGAAAAACAACAACAACACACTCACACGATTAAATAAGTGATTAACAAAACAGACAGACAGACAGACAGACAGACAGACAGACAGACAGACAGACAGACAGACAGACAGACAGACAGACAGACAGACAGACAGACAGATAGATAGACAGACAGACAGACAGATAGATAGATAGATAGATAGATAGATAGATAGACAGATAGATAGATAGATAGATAGATAGATAGATAGATAGATAGACAGATAGATAGATAGATAGATAGACAGATAGAATAAGTTCACTGCAGTGAGATGAAAGTCTCGTCACCAGAACTACTACAGAGCTGTCACTGTAAAGAAGTATGTGCCAATGGAAATATTGAAAATACAAATATTTTAAGTACAAGGTGATTGAAAGACACAAGTGAATACAGATTTAAGGATAAATATCTGAAGCTATACAAAGTTATAGAGCAAATATGAGGTGGAGGAGCTGAGTCGACGGGCAGCGATACTGACGCAGGGCAGCAGAGGCATCGACAACCAAGTGGAGAGATGGGAAATCTTTGCAGCTCAAATAAACCGCCAAATTGGCCGGGTGCGCATGATGGAGGATTGTGGAGAGCGAGGCACGGCACACGATTAGAGCAGCACAGATGGAGCTGACTGCCTGAACTAGCTGGCAAGCCTCGCTCCATTAGATCCATATTTCTGTTTGAATCGGCACAAAAATTCTAAACGCCCATTATTTCATCAAGATCCATGAATTATTCTTTGAGGATCAGCACCAAAATTGAGTAGGTTGTTCCTTGGGTTACGCGCCCCCCCCCCCCGCCTCCACACAGGGTCACATGTGTTGTTTTTAGTGAAATCCTGCTTAGAAACAATCCAACCAACCAACAAACGGACAGGGACGAAAACACAAGCTCCTCAGTGGAGGTAACGAGGAAGAGTGTGGTTCTCAGCTTCGTCCCGCGCCGCACGCTGTCGATGAGAACACTGATAGCATGAATAAACAGGCGAAGACAAATAGTGCTTGTATTCACTGTGCTAATGTGGCGCCGCTTTGTTTCCCTCAAGGTCGCCGTTCCAGCACAGGAGGACCTTCTAACACACACCGGACACACACACACACACACTCCTGCCAAAACGACTTGTAAATACACAACTTGACACATGTCTGACCAATGAAATGGGTTTTCATTGCATAGTAAAATAAAACATGCTGCAGATGGAGGGAGGCTGTGTCTGTGAGAGAAAACAAAGATCTGTATGCAGGCTGCATTCGTACAGATGGAGCTAGAGGGCAGATTTAAAAGGCCCTCATTAAAACAGTCTCAAGTCAAAGGTGCACCCACACACACTCACACACTCACACACACTCACACTCAAACACAAACACATGTTACCACTCCTTTTCTTCAGATATGTCCTGAGAGGAGCACTACCTGTGAGAGGCCCGACGAGATTTACATTACAACTGCGCGGTGCCTGCATTAAGATTCAAGAGTGCGGACGGAGAATCATCAGAGGGAAATGCACAAGCCCAGATTAAAGCCTGATCTGTTGTCTTGGGGGAGAAGGGGAGGGAAGTGAGGGGGTTCGTCGAAGAATAAGAGAACGAAGAATCAATGCTTCATCTTTGCAGTCGGCGCACAATTCACAGCCAAATCAAACCAATTAGCCAAAATAAACTGCACTGCGAGAAGTGGATGATTTGCTAATGTGAGCGCAAGCATTTGCATTATGTTTGATGCCAATCAGAGTAGAAGAGTAAACACATTAGAGACAACAACAAATATCCAGATTGGATCACTCCTGATATCCTGGATTGATATTTCATCCTCTAATACCCCAAAAAATATGAAACTAATTTCATCACCATCAGATAGAACATGGTCAAAGTTTCCCATGTTACATCCAAATAGTGATTTTTCATGTTACTGATAATTCGTTCAATGGGATCTAAAAGCTGTCGCAGTCTCAATACTCCATCTAGTGGCAGAAGAGTATATTACTCTTTACTATCAGTGTTCAAATGTGCTGCTCTCATCATTAAATCTGCTATAATCTGTAGTTTTACAGGAACAATGGATGATGTCACAAGATTGGATGATAAAGAATCAATTTACAATTTAACTATGTCAACTTCCATCCATCCATTATCTATACGGCTTATCCTTTGAGGAGGATTACACCCTGGACAGGTCGCCAGAGTATCGCAAGCTATGTCAACTTATGATAATAATAATAATGTCAGTGTTTTGTTTTTCTTGCCACCTTTAAAAGAGCAAGCCACAGATTCATAGAATCATCGCTGTAGTAGTTTTGTCTCTTTGTAGTCGTTTGACTTCCCAATGAGAACTGTCGCAGTCACCTCAAACGGAGGCTTTGACCCAGGGGCCCTCGGACCTCTGACCCAAAAGTGGCCACAAAATCAGTAAACGCTGGTCTAAAGATGTAAAGATATTTTATGTTCAGCACTAACACAGAGTTTCTTGTCTTTTTTCTCCTCCACGTTGACTTTGACGTCTCCACTGCGATGCCTTCTTCACCTGTCAGAACGACAACCAGCTGGACCCAGATGAGCTGGACCTGGAGCCCCTGGACAACGCTGTGCACCTGCCCAGCAGCCACAGAGTGAGGTCCGGCACCTGCGTCCTGGGTGCTGGAGCAGGCGGTGTTGCAGGTGGAGGTGTGCTAGGAGGTCACGGTCGCTCCCTAAGCCGGGATTCACCCGATTTGCTCCAGACGGTGCTGAGCAACAGCCAGGAGCTGGACAGCGGGGTGGGCCGTACAGACGAAAGCACACGCTATGAGGAGTCGTCAGAACACGACCTCCTGGGAGACGACCACACCAGTGCCCCCAATACAAACGCCACCAATACGCCTGGCAGCATGCGCAAGTTTTTGTCTGGTAGAGGGGATACTTCGCCCTTGCTGCACTCCCAGGACCTCCAGTTCAGCACTGACTCCCTCTTGGGGCTGGACTGTGTGAACGGTGGAGGGCTGGAGCAGGTGGAGCGACAGGAAAGGACCTACGTGGCAGATCCTGTGAGGATGATGATGCCCGGGCTGACAGAGGAGGAGTGTGAGAGGTACAAAGAGCTGCTGGAAATCAAGTTTTACTACGAGAAGAACAGCGACGCTCTGCTGCTGCTGGGAGGCCAGGGGCCGGAACAAGACGGCGGGAGTGTCCCACTGGACGTGAATAGGAATGAGAGCCTGACGCAGCATGAGATGGCTCTTTTGGAAGAGGAATTGCGCCACTTGGAGTTCAAGTGTCGTAACATCCTGAGGGCGCAGAAGATGCAGCAGCTGCGGGAGCGATGTATGAAGGCTTGGCCTCTAGAGGACAAGAACGGAGCGGGTGCTGGACGCTTGGACATTAGTGGCGCTTTGGTCCAAGAGGAGTCCTGTCACCACGCTCTCTCAGATATCAACGAGCTTCCAGAGAGGGAGCGCTCCGATAAGGACAGTACGAGTGCCTACAACACTGGAGGGGAAAGTTGCAGAAGCACCCCTCTGGTCAATGAACAGTACCCATCACCCTCCACACAGAGCCTGGAGGGGGGAGAGTCTCTTTGTTCAACTTCCACTAGGCAGAGAGAGAGGGGGACCAGGGACGGACCACAAACAAACTTGAACCAACCCTACGCTCACACTCACAGAAGAGCAGTGGACACTAAGACATCCAGCCCTGGAGCTAAAGTCAGGTCCCTGTCTCGAGATGGAGGAACCAGGAGGGGTTCAGATGGAGGGATGAGACGTAACCCCAAAGCCAACGGGACAGCAGAGAGGGCTGGTGGACGCAGTGCAGAGAACAGCCCCTACCTGTCCCGTCGACAAACTGAAACGAAGCCGCCTCAACGCTACCTGAGCTGCATGCAGCTGAGGTCTCCATCCACCTCTGAGCAGCTCTGTGGTCTCAGGGAGACTCTCAGAGAAGGAAGCTTGGAGACTGTGGGTGACGACAGCCCCATGAGCTTGGGTAGCACATGTAAAGGTGTGGCCCAGGCCCCAGGTCCTGTCCCGTTACCCTTGTCCCCCTCTCTGATGCCTGCCTCCCCTCGTATGGAGTGGAAGGTGAAGATCCGCAGCGACGGCTCTCGCTACGTGGCCAAAAGGCCCGTGAGGGATCGCCTCCTGAAGGCCCGCGCCATGAAGATCAGGGAGGAGCGCAGCGGCATGACCACGGACGACGACGCCGTGAGCGAAATGAAGATGGGTCGCTACTGGAGCAAAGAAGAGCGCAAGCAGCAGCTGCAGAAGGCCCGCGAGCAGCGGCGACGCAGAGAGTTTATGATGCAGAGCCGTCTGGACTGTCTGAGGGACCGCGAGAGGGAGCCGGGCAGCGGCGGCGGTCAGCAGGGGGCGACACACCAGCAGGAAGCCAACTCTATCCTGGAGCTTTGCCACCGCAGGAGCATGAAGAAGCGCAGTCGCAGAATCCTGGACAACTGGATCACGATACAGGAGCTGCTGGCTCATGGGAGCAGGTCTGAAGATGGGAAGAAGGTCTACAACCCGCTGTTATCTGTCACCACAGTGTGAGACTCAACATGACAGAGACAGAGAGTCAGAGAGAAGAGAAAGTGCCAAAAGGTTTGGTCAGAGCCTAAAGGATGAATCTCTGTGGCACAAACATCCGCCTGCAGGGATGCAGCATCAATCTGAAACACAAGTCATTGAACGTAGCATCGGCCCAAATCTGAAATGTTCAAATCAGAGAGAAGCACATGACTGAGACAGTCAGTATCACATCTTCCTTAACAGACGACACACACGTTAACAATATCACATTGAACTTGTCTGGTTGAACGGACCTGAACCAGTCAGCAAACGGCTTTCTACCCATGTTTACCTGTCACATGTGAAGAATGTGATTCTTTTTTTATCTTCATCTGAATGTCACGGTCAATGCACAGGATCAAATAAGAAGCGTGTGGACAGACTTAAGAGACGAGAGGTGGAGACAGAACATGAGCAACATATTCAGAGGGAATCCAGCCAGAGAGCTGCAGCAAGACAAAGACGCACATCGTCATTCATGTTGTGTCTCGTTACATAAAGAGGAGATGCTCTGTGAGATGGCACCACCTGCTGTTGGACCGTTACAGAAGTGGTGCAGAACTGAGAATGTTTTTATCTTTTCAGGCCTCTTAACACGTTTCTATGAGAGACAGATCAGATGGAATCATGCAGCTGTGAAAACCACGATGAGAAAAAGCCACTTCTGTGCCAGATAACTGTAAATTTAGTGTCCACACAGGACTTTTGATGAAGCACATTTTCAGAGCGACATCGTGCCAGTTGATGTAGTCGAGACATTTTTCTTCATTCCTGCCGTGTTTGTGTACAAATGTTTTGGAATCGGAGGCCGAGCGGATTCCTTCCTTCAGGCAGATTTCACCAAATAGCACAAGTTTCCCAGTGTTACATACAGACGGAAATAATGCAGCTAAGAGAATAAAGATTGAAGCACATAGTAACTGACAGGACTTTTTTTTTAACTTGAAAAAGCACAGAAAACATTTGATATTATTTAAAAAGATAAAGATCAAATCCTGTTTCTACAATTGTCAGGTCAAAATTCCCTGCTCACACCCAATTGTGCCATGTTTAAGAAAGTGAGAAAATAATCCTGGATCTGCCCGTTTATAAGGATCCGCTTCAAAATTTCATGGAAATCAGGAAATCTAACGCTGATGAAAACCTCCTTAGTGGAGGTAATGAAAATTGTTATGTCTCAATATGTATGTTCCTAAACATTACCTGTCATGTCTGGTGTGTTATTTCCAAACTTTGCCTTTTAGTCTCAAGCCACTGGATAATTATCCAACAAGTTACCTGGACTAACAATAAAAGCCAATTAAAAGTCTGGGGCAACTGATCCAGAAGCAAAAGTTAGTTCTCATTTTGCTTTCATGCATGTTTTGATATTGAGGCTGTCCCCCCCCATGTACTTATACCTTTAACATACTGTACTTGTGGATGTCTTTCTATGATCTGCTCGTAGCGTAGAGAAGAAAAAAAAAACCAATGGTAAACTTGTCTGTTGAATATTGTGGTGTTCAGTGTCTGCCATTTTGCAGTGAAAGCTTTTCTAAAATAAATGCTGTGATCATGAAAACTGTGTCGGTGTCGCGTGTTAGAATCCAGTGAATGAACGAGTCAACGTGTCCTAAACAATTCTAAACCTTTATTTTTCTAACAAGAGTGAAAAGAAACAAAGGCAACATTAAAATGAAAAGTTTATACACAAACTCACGACAACTGTGTGTCTGCAATATCAATAATAATAATAATAATAATAATAATATAATTTGAACCCAGGAAACAAAATAATTTGTGACAAAGTGAGTTACAGTGAAGTTACCTTAATCTGCAAAGAGAGAGAACGAGGGGGGGGGGGGGGGCGGGCGAGAAGAAAAAGGAGGTCGAGTCGAAAAGGAATAAAAAGATGGAGTCAAGAAGAAGAGCTTTAAAAAAAATGGAGGGAAGGGAGATGAGACAAAACCAAGGAGGTACAGAAATCCATTTTGGGAAAGTAGCACCAAAAACATTAATGCCTGTTTATAACACTTCCCAAAAGTTACTCTGTTTATTCAAAATGCATATCCCCTCAAAAACGGCATCAAACACAAGAGTCAATACAACTAAAAAAATACAAGTGTAACCACGGTGCTGTTTTCCAAGATCAGCCGTCAAAACCTGCTGTACGTCAGCGTCAGGGGAACAGAACTGTCTAAACGAACCAAATAGCTTATCCGACGTCCAACCGGGGGGGTTCAAGTGAAG
This sequence comes from Hippoglossus hippoglossus, assembly GCF_009819705.1. Classification (NCBI taxonomy): domain Eukaryota; kingdom Metazoa; phylum Chordata; class Actinopteri; order Pleuronectiformes; family Pleuronectidae; genus Hippoglossus; species Hippoglossus hippoglossus. The sequence continues at coordinate 23,108,612 of NC_047157.1, forward strand.
TGAGACCTGCCGCTGCTGAGCCAGGCGTCGTTTGAACAAGCGTTTAATACAATTGGGATAACATAGCATACTGACTGACCTCAGAGACAACTCTAGACCAATGAACATTCCTATTACGTTAAGTCCCACGTCGGTCCAACACAGTCTTTTAATATGTTCGAGGGGAGAATGGGTCGAGGGGGGGAGGAGGAGGAAGAGGAGGTCTGGGTAGGGACAGCGGGTCTGAAGGAGTAATGAATGAGAGGATGGAGTGTAGAGGAAGAGTCGTGGCTCTGTTTATGTCTGAATGGATCGATGAGGGGTGGAGGAGGGTGGAGGGTGGAGGAGGAGGGACGGGGACGGGGGGGGGATGTCCTGCATCTTTCTATAACTTGACACGGTTTTCTGGCACAGAATGTTCTGTCCCTTCAGCTCCTCTGCAGATTCTTTCACACAGAGCTCCAGCGTAGACTACATCACAAAATCTGGGAAACACACAAAAAAAGAAAGACATTTTTAGCGATTTCCAGAAAATGAAAAAGAAGATATTTAAAGCAGAAGTGAAACCAAGGGCCCGTCACCTCTCGTTGGGTCTGGTCAGGTAAGTGAGGAGAGGGGCTGTGGCTGAGGGGACAGGTTTTCTTTGACTCAGAGGCGTCCAGTGACCGTTCGCCTGCCCCGTCCCCGCCTCTGTGGCTCTTCCTCTTCCTTTTGGAATCCTTGGCTCGGCTGCGGCTGTTTCGTCTCTGCTCTTCGAGCTCGATCTGAGGGAGAGAAACAAAGACGACAGGACGTTAGAAAAGAAGCAGCAGAGGTGAACCAGCATCAGTAGAAATGTAACAATAAACTATTGGTGAAATGATAATGGCATAGCTGCATCTGTTTCCCTGACCTGAATGAGTGTGTGCAGTGCGTCTTTAGGTGGGACAGAGGAAGCTTGGAGAACCCGGTGGATGATGTGAGTCTGGTCCAGAGACACCTCCAACAGATCTCCCTCCAGCTGCAGCTCCTCCAGCTGGTTCCTGGTGGCTGGGGAGAGCTCCACCACCTCGCCCTTCAGTAAAGGCAGCAGGGGCAGCAGAGACCCCACACCTGAAAAATGTACGGGAAAAAAGTTGAAACAACTGGTGTCTGTGGGACAGAGAGAGAGAAATGACTTTGGATGGTTGTAATGGAGTTAACACGCGGTCTTACCTGTAACGTTTGACTTCTTGTTGATGCCATTTTCACATCCAGCCTGTAGGGACACAAGAGGGAAGACAGTCAGCAAATAGACATTAAATATTCAAATAAAGAGAAGGAGGAAGATGGTGTTAACCTGAGTGCCGTTGCTTTCCTTGGTTTTCTTTTTAGGTGAAATGTCTGCCGTCAGATCGATGACTCCATCCTCTCCTTCCCCTCCCTCGGAATCGGACAAAACTATGACGGAGCTCTTTTCAGTCGCCTTTTCCATGTCTTCGTCTTTCTCTGCTTCACTGTGCAGAGTCTCTTTGAGTTCCTGCAGCTTCTGAAGAGCCGGCTGCAGCTCGGACGCCTCCAGCGCCTCTTTAGCTCGGCCCTGCCAGGTGATGGCCCTCTCTGTGAGACACTGCAGGGCCTCTCCTTCAGGGAGACGCACCGGCAGCCTCTGCAGGGCCACAAGTAACGCCAGGATAGTCTCCAGGCGAGGGCGCCGTGACCGCTGGCACTGCGGACACAAGAAACGCGCTTCCCAGTCCCACCAGCAGAGCAGGTTAGCCAGTGGTCCAGAGGAGGGGAGCAGGGAGGGGAAAGGAACGCAGCCACCATGGAACCAGTCCTTACACAGATGGCAGCGGAGCTGAGGGGCGCGGGGCTGCCCGGCGCACACACACACTGACTGAGGGGGGGCGGCAGAGGTGTGGTTACTGTTGCCATTCTCTTTTACAGAGTTCTCTGAGTGGCTGGATGTGTCTGTCTCCATGCGGTCGTCCCACCTCCCGTTCTCCTTGTTCTCCTTGCAACTTGAAGCCTTAAGTCCAGATTTACACATGTTCAGTTTCTGTAACCTCAGTAGTGCCTCCTTCTCCTGGTGCTCTCCCTCTTTGAAAGCCATCACCTAATGTCAAAGCACATATCAGGTGCAGGTAAACAAACAATATTCAAGCATCTCGGAGCGATTACAAACACACAAAGTCATGTTCGGTAGACTCACAATCGCGGCAGGATCCCTCAGGTCATGAGCAGAGAGGCCCAGAGTGTTGGTGTCAGAATCATCCAATATATCCTCCAACGCCTCCGTCCCAACTCGCCTCTCTCTCCGTTTTGCACACGGACATAAAACCTGCAATGGCAACACTCGAGTTAAATGCATGCTCTCATGAAGGACACCTTACTAAGAGCTGTTAAAGTGGAATGTGATGGTGACTTAAGTACAGAGATAATATATGCTGCTGCTGTTGTTGTTATTACATGTTGACAGAAATCCAATTTACTCAAGTTTAATCTTATTTCCCATTTCCCTCTAAGTCACCCACCTCTAGCAGACTGTGCTGACTGCTCTTCTTCAGGAAGGTCTTGGTGGCCTTGTCCCTCCAGGAGTGAGCGCTGGCCACCTGCAGCTCCAGCTGCCTCAGCTCCTCCATGAAGACCGGCAGATCCCTTCCAATCGCCACCAGGCCCTCGAGGTCATCCAGACACGGGTAATGCTCCCCATTCTACAAGAAAGATAATAATACATCAACATGAGGTACAGTGTGTTTGACAATATCAATTCAATTAGGGCCATGAAGAAGACAGCAGGTTCCTTTTTCTTACCTGGATTTCCTCCAGGTCCGTGACCCAGGCGCGTGCCCGTGTGAGACAGCCCTGTAGAGATAGAATGTTTGGAAGCTTGACCGGGATAAGCTGGGCCTCATTCACTATTGCCTCCAGGGTGGAGAGAGGGTGTTTTTGGCTGGAAGAACAAAACATTGACAAAGAAATCTTTGAAACAGGACAGACTGGTTGTGGCATGACAATAATTCCTTGCCGCGGGTGAAGTGTAGAGAAAAGTATATGGTGTGACTTTCTGACAGTCTTACCTTTGTTCGAGGCAGATTTCTGCTTTCTCCTCCCAACGTTCTGCGATTGTGAGCAGCTCCTGAAGCTCCGCCATGGCCGTCTCCACAGATACGCTCTGGGGCACACTGCATCCTGCCTGCATCAGGATCCTCAACACATCCAACGTCACCTCCTGCCTCTCGCCTCCTTCTGTGCCCAGGGTGCGCCGCACCTCTGCTAGCCAGTGGCCCTGCTCCTTTAGGCCCTGAAGCGAATCACACTCTGGCACCACAACGGGCAGCTTGCTGCCCTCCTCCAACAATCTCTGCAATCGCTCAGGTGGCGGCGAGTCCCTCCTCCAGTCCCGGTCACTGACCAATGCTTGAGCCTGGCTCTGGAAGTCCTCCACTGTCTGCAGCACCGCCTTGAAAATCAGGGAATACAGATGTAAACCTTCAATGCACTAAATCAAAACAGAACTTTAAAGCTACGATTGTAAAGTTGATATCAAACAGAAACTAGGGGCTAATTAGTTTCCTTAGAATGATTGTGACACTGTGAGTTCTTCTTACCTGCATTTCCTCCAACTTGTTCATCACACAGGGCAGATTGTTCATCGTCTCTACCAAAGACTTCAGCTCTGCCAAGGTCATCTTATTTTCACTGAAAGACAGCAAAGTGTGAGCGTGTGTAGCTGAACAGACGGAGGTAACATCCACTCTGTGATCCTTCATACCTGCTCTTTGACTTTTCCAGGAGTTCATTACTCGTCTGCTGGCAGCGCTCTATTTCTTTAAGGACTTTGTTGAGTTTCCGGAGAAGTTCGTTGTCTGGAAACTTTTTGTCCGACGCCTCCGTCTTCAGCATTTCCAGGTCATTAATTCCTACATTCGAAAGGAGGGTTAAATTTAGGCATGTTCAATCTAAATTCACAAATTAAGGCTGAAATTAAGTTTAAAAAGGAGTCAATCATAACATTCTCTCACCTATCTTGTTTCCCTCTTCTTGCTCAAGTGCCTCTTTCACTCTGTTGGCCCAGGAATCAAAAGACTCCGATCGGACCTTTAACCGGTGAAGCATGGCCAGCAACTCGTCCAGGGTATATCTGTACCTGTAAAGTGACGGGAAAACAAAAATATATATACATAGATTTAATCACAGAAAACTACACTGTGGTACATTATGGCCAAAAAGTATAAACACACAAACACACACACAGCTACAGAACAAGTGAATACCTGAGGTAGAGTTTTTCGGTGGGGCAGTTGCACAGATCCTGAGTGTGATAGAGACACACCAGCCGCTCGGGGCATTTCGAACACGCCAAAGCAGAAAGGAAGCATGTGGTCTTGCACTTATCACACTGTCGCTCGTCATCAGGCAGCAGCTCAAATGCCTCGCGCTCTGCTTCGGTGATGCCCTGCAGCAACATCACAGATTGTATTGAGCGATCAGAGTTTAGAACACGACAGAAACAGAAAGATTTGACCGGGCTCCAAACTAGTGAAGATCTCCTTATGTAGCTCACCCGCTCCATCAGTCCCTTCCGCAGCTTCCTCTCCTCCTGAACAATACTGAACATTTCCCGGTGTGTGGCTGCGGCCAGGTTAAGATCTAGCTTCTCTGGGCTGGCAGCCATTTTACAGGTGAGCTCCTCGTGGGAGAATACACAATACCTCCTTAGACGGCGGTAGTGCTCAATACAGGACCGGCCAGCGGGTAGCTGAGGGCGGGAGAAAGCAACGATCTTAATCACGGAGTCTTGAATAATGTGAAATGATGACCTGAGAGAGACGGTGTGAACAAACATACCCAGTCCGCAGTGCAGAAGTTGACAGCTTCGGCAAAGTTATATCCCTGATTGAAGCCGCTGTGGTAGGCTCTGGGGAAGGTGATGACGAACTCGCCAGCACACTGGTTAGTGCGTACAACCTGCAATTTAGAAACAAAGAGGTAAGAAGGCTTTTTAATCAATCATATTTCTGCTGTGTGCGTGTGTGTGTGTGACACTGACCGGTACACCATGAGCCATGAGGATATTGGGGTTCATGATGGTAACCAGCTGGTGCAGGAGGTCAGGCTGAAACTCAAACAGCTCGGGTGTCTTCTTCTTCATCACCTCCTCAAGTCGCTCAGCTGCCACAGAGGGAACTCCGTACCAAGTCTTGGGTTCGCCCCTGGACATGATAGATACATAGGAAGTGAAACAGAGAGAGAGAGAGAGAGAAGGTTACGGTTCATCGTAGTCTCTACATTACAAGCTTTGATCCTCCCTACATACAACAAGCATTCTGTACCAGTGCAGGTAGTTGATGGAGTAGCTCCAGTGATCCTCGATGTGCCAGCAGAAAGCCGAGAACACCATGCCAACGTAAAGCCACGGCACCTTCATCCCAGAGATGTCTCCGTTAATATGGCAAAGGAGCGACTGATCCAGGACGGGCATCACATTCAAGTTCCAGCCAGAGCGAGCGTATTCCTGACAGAAGAGAGAGAGAGAGCTGAAATTAACCACTGGACAATCTTTGCTCACATCCTGTTACGTACATTACAAAATCAATATTTTTTTATTTAATACTTTACTGTGCACAGTTTTTAGGATTTGTTTAGATTGTATTGATTCTGTCTCCATCCAACTAGTGATAGGATCAGTCTAGACGCATGATAATAACGGGTCTGAACAGGAACCAATTTACCACCACGAAGACATCATACCTTTACTCCATGTGTTTGTTTGTTCGTCAGCAGGATTACAAGAAACTACTGAACAGATTTCCACAGAAGTTGGTGGAGGGATGGAACATGAGTCAAGAAACCCATTTAAGTTTGGGGTGGATCAAAGACTTCTTCTTCTTTAAGTGTGGTCCAGCCTGCCTGGAGTTAAGTGGACTGTTGGGCGTTATGCTCTCTAAGGAGCGACATTCTGGTTTTTAGAGCATCACTGAATGGAGTGGGGATTAGTTGGTAGTCTTAATGCCACATGGCCTTTTTTCATATTATATTTCATATAAAAATGTACCTGTGATTGACTTCTACACGTTATCTAAAGCACCTCATTCTATCCATATCTGATAATCAAGCTTTTTCCCCCCAATCAAAACAGTTGGTGTTACAACAGAAAACAATGTAAATACCTCCTCTTCCGTTGTGAGCTTCCTCTTGCCATTGTTCATTGGGAAGCCACTGCCGAACTCTTTGGAGTGTATGTCTGCTCCGTACTCCACGGTCACGTCTTCCTCGATGCTACTCACCAACCTCCAGAACTCTCTTTCCACCAGCTCAGTGGGAACCATCTACACAGACAAGGACAGAGATTAGTCGCTCGTTTAAACAGCAGTAAGGGGCAGGAGCCAGGCTTCATGCATGTGCGCTTACATGGACAGGCATGTTGAAGTAATCTGCTTTGAAGGCGTCAGCCATTTCCCCAAAACTCTGCAGAGTGTACTCTCGTGTAGCCTGTTCAAAGCCAAATGCTTCTGCTGGCTTCTTGCACTCCTGAAATCCAACAGACAAAACGTGGTGGGTTAGAAGAGATCTAACAAAGGATGTAATGAACATCACAGACACAAAGGAATGTGTTTAAACATTCGTTCTTACCTCTGCCACACACTTAGGACATCGCCAGTTGCCTTTGGGAGGATCAGTGAGGGGGGGTAGTAGACAGTGGGTGTGGTAGTTATCATCACAGCCGTCGCACAGCAGGAGTTTCTCATCATCATCTCCCCGACCGCACATTCGACACACAAAAGAATCAACCTATAAAACAGTAAGGAGTAGAAAGCGTTGGTTTTAGGGGCTGGAGCCTGATGAGTGATGGTGCAGACAACAGAGCGTCCCAACAGAGCACTGCTAACCTGCTCTAGCACAGATACAATGAAATGGCGTAAACAACCGAAATCATATTAGACTGACAAGTAATGAAGAGCACAGAACATTGTGCTCACAGCCAAATTAAATCAGTTGAGCTCTTTATCAAATTTTCAGAGATGTATTGTAAGAATGAGTGACAGTCACTGGAGTGCGTCTTCTGATCTACTCACGCATTGGGGGTTGTTGAGGTTGCGCCGAAGCCTCATGGTCATTTTGGTGCACGGCTTCTCTGGATCTTCTTCCTCCATGTCGTTGTCTTTCCCGTTCTCTGGTTCCTCTTTCTTCACTTCCGACTTAATGGTGATGCTGGGGGGAGGCGGCTGGGGACTGGATGTGGCCCCTTCACTCTGCTTCTCTGGAGGCTCCAGTGGCTCTGCTTTCACTGAGGTATCAACGGGCGCAGCCGCCACGTTTTCTTTGACGGTAACAGTCTGAGGCAGCTCATCTGCAAGAGGAGCATTAAGTGTTCAGAATCAAAGGTTTTTAATTATCAAACAATAAAATGTTTACAGCGCTCAGGCCTCACAGAATACTCTCATCTAACCAAATGAAAAACTCTCCAATGACCACAATTTATTTGATTGAGTCAATAGCAAGTTATTGCATTAGCTCCATCAAATTAATTGCTGTGGTTTAGTGTTGCTTCAGTACGTCCATATTTCTCATCCATCTAATAATTCCAGAATTTACTGTCTGTTTGTGGCTCATATATCTCGAGAAATGTTCATTGTATCAGGTTAACACTTGGCTTGTGTGTTGTTAAGAGCCCAAGGAAGTGCAGTGTTGAATTTGTTGCGATTTGGACACGCGATTAGTTTAATATTAATAAACAGGCATCAGCGCTCTGTAGTAGCGGCAGCTGGGACTCATCAACAAAAGTGACGTTGTCGTGAACAATGTCACTTTCATTTATGAGTCCCGGCCACCGCGGCAACAACTGCAGTTTGTGTTTCTGTGTACTGAGTCGAGCTTCACCGAACTTTGAACAAACAGGTGAACAGCTCTTTGTGCAGCAGCGGTGGTTTCAGCAGCTACAGGGTTCTGTGGACTGAATCCAGCAGCCGGTCTTTACTCGCTGCTGCTCAATTACTGCAGATCACTTTTACAGCTTCAGAAATAAAAAGGCACAACCAGCATTACCACAGGCTAAGTAAACGAACAGACCTTTAACGGTCAGTGTCTAAAAAGCTGTTCAAATGAGTTTGCGGTCTCAGCACTTACCTTTCTTTCTTATGCCTTTATACCTCGCGACCAGCCCGAGCCCCATCATCTTAGGTCCAGCGCCATAGATCTGTAGCTTCTTCAGCTCTGGGTTCTTCTCGATGTCTTCCTCTGTGGGTTCAGGCTGGATTAAAAAAAAAAAAGTACAATTTCATTATTAAAAGGGATAGACTGACGACAACTTCTCTCCAGAGCACACAGAGCAAAGCAAGGTCTGAGGCCAAATGCAGATCGACAAAAATTAAAAACACAAGAGCATAGCAATGCATCACAAGAAGGGATTGTGCTGCGGTTAGAAAGTAAGGAAAAGTTAGCCTACGTCACAGTGAAAGCTTAAAGGTTAAGACCCACCACCAAGACACACGATCACCAACAGTTGCAACCATACAGTGGGCGTCCTTTAGGTTTTAATGACTAGGCTTCCAGTTTTTATTAAATCCTGGTTGGTGTTTGTTGTCGTGTATTGTTTGCATAAGAAAACAGTCAAAGAAAGTTTCCCAGGTTATTTAGTCTGTCTTCATAACTGACAATATATTTAGGAAACATGAGTTTACTATGCAAACATACACTGTTTAATGGGTATTTTACTTAAATTGGACGTGTTAACAGTAACTACTTGAAAGAACTAAACTATCTGGTCTTTAAAATGATTAATTACTGTCATTTACAAAGGCAGATAATTCTCCAGTGTATCTTTGCCTTGTAACAAGCAAAATTAGTTTTATGCACAATGTGTGGAAACAGATCAGATCATACTTCAATAGAGAGTTTAGCTTGTAACACACTGCACTGATATTTAAAATATTTTCATCGGAAGTCAAATGTTTTAGTCAGTTGTTTCTCGTTTCTGTCTCATGACAAACTTTTGAAAATCTATACCTCAATCTTAAAAATACTCAGATTTGGGAAACTGCCTTTGCTGCATTCTTCTCTTTCACGAAGGCTTCTCTTTATGAGTGCACAACACCAGCGATGTTATTTAAAATGTTTGAAAGCGTTTTACATTACACTGCCTAACATTCTTGTGACCTCATCCTCTCCGCTGTCTTCCCTCTGCTTATAAATGAGATTTTCTGCTGGTGGAGAGAAGAGGCGCTGGTTGGTCTCAACAAGAACTCAACTCATTTTCTTATACAGAGCTAATTAGACTCTTTAACCATTACACGCAATTAGTGTTCATTTTCAGCTCGCTCACTGAGCGTCGTATTGAATGTTGCATTCAATCATTTTAGTGCAGTAATTACAATTCAGTTCCCCTTTTATGTTTTGAAGCTGTGCCACGATGGCGGGCACGAGTTCAGGCGGTATGATTGCAAACAGGTCTTAACATCACTTTCAGTAATTACTCAATAGAACTGAAAAGCACAAAAAAAGCATAAAAACATTCACAACACTTTTAAAAACAGGTTGGATCTCAAAACCTTTGTCTCAAAAAATGCATTTAGTAAGGTTCTTCCACATTGGAAGTTTAGTTCTCGTAATATGATCACTTTAAAAAACACTCAGACTAAAACCAAGAAACCAGATCACATTATTCATTCATGTCAGAAAAACACACAACAATCCCAAGAATCTTCTATGGCAAGTTTGGTTTTGACTTTGCCACTTGTATGCATTTGTGCAGACATAACTCCTGCTGTCCAGTCACTGATCTACATTTTCTGGTAACATAAAAAAAGATGTATTCAATCTGGCAACCAAGCTTTGCAAGTGGGATGGGGACTGAAACCAGGGGATGGAAAAGTAGAACTTGGTGATGGACGGCAAACAAGCAAACCTTGAGAAACAACAATTACATACAATACTTTACCCTCCGTCTTCAGACTATGAAAGCAAAAGCCTATGACATTAAACCTACTAGGTGCTCCTGTGCGAGTGCACCCCAAAGAAGCACATGCAGCCACACGCTTAGCTGCTGTAGTGAGTAGAGAGCGAGGCAAAAGAGCAAAGGCACACAGACAGCCCAGCCAAGTACAACCACAGAGAAAGCGCACGAGAGAAAGAGAGAAAACCGAAGTGCGCAACAACTAAAAAGCTAGACGAGGAAAATGTTTGATAGTTTGAGATAAAGTTAATATTAGTCTGCTATGAACTGTGTCATTTTGGATATCTGAGATATTAGTCCTCAGCAACCTTGGCACTGGGATCTAGATTTGCCTTCATTCATTCATTCAATTCCCTTTTAATCTACAATATATTGACTAAAGCTTCAATGACCCGGCTCCAAAACACCCGTGTTCAACGTGAGACGACATTCTCCCATTTGTAATAACAGTTCTAGAGCCTGTTCTTGAAGAACAAACAGGGCAGGGAAATCCTCCTCTCTTTGTTCACTGTCTGATCTAGAAATCAAAGTGCACATGTTGGCAACATGTCTGTGACAGTCATGTGACTCTTTTATGGATTAACACCTCTTAAACATCAGAGGTATGACTGCATATGACTGCGGTTAGTAAATATTAGAAAACAAAACACTCAGAAGGGGTGAGGTGGTCTAGGAAAAGCGGCAGAAAGAGAGCGGGAGCGAAAGGTGAGCTCAAGCGCTCGAGAGGCAGTACCGCAGAGATGAGTTGAGAGCCAGTGGTGAGAGGATGTGGGGCCAGATCCTCTGGACCCTGCAAGGGGAGACAATAACAGCAGCGATAAACTAAGACAAGAGGAAGAAGGGAGATGAGAGGGGAAGGGAGAGAGCCTGGAGAGAACACAGCTGGATGTAGGAAAGATATCACCGGTACACATCGTGAGACGAGGGTCATATATTTGATTGTAGGATAAATGAAGTCCAATAGGAAACTTTTGTGGATCTAGGTACTAAAGTTTTGAGGAATCTATTAATGGTTTGATGCATTTAACATACATTTTGTTTACACTGCAGTCTGATAGACCAGCATGTTGACAGAAATGTATTTGATATTTCAATGTCTTCCGCTTCTCATTGAAAAGTCGTGATCGTGATGTCGCACCAACATGATTTTTATGGAATGGGTGCAGCTTTACAACCAAACTGAAATAGAGATCTGTAACGTATTTGTGTTTATGAGAATTCTGTGTTTGCTGAGAAGTAGGGGATTTTATGATTCTGAAACCGAGATCAAAACCATGATTCCCCAGGCCGCTGCCACAGCTGCAGGTGGTGCCGCCTGCTGAGTTCTCCTTCATTTACTAATACTGGTAATGATATTAGATCATTTCCGAAGTGGAGTAAAAATATCCTCAACTGTTATGGTCCTGTATAAAATATTTAGAACAAAAGACAACCAAATGGACTAGATTTCATATAGAAGTCGATTACCTATAATTATTTAGGTACTTGTGTCACTTGTTTCAGTTACAGTGTCAATCATCTGGTTATAATCAAGTTCTTTTGCTTTGAATTCAGCTTTTAAGTAAATATGCAAAACTAAAATCTATTCCAGCATAAGAAATGCACTCGGCAAAAGTATGATGAGCAGATCATTAAAAACCTGAGGGGGTTGTCAGGGTAGAAAATGAAGCATCATTAGCTTGCATGTAACAAGCATGAGATGACAAACTGGTCCAGTCACTGTGCTGCTCACTGGCAACATAACTGTATAAAATAAAAGTGTCTCATGAAACTAATGGTTGTGTGTCTTTTTTGGGAATGAAAGAAGATGGAAGAAACCAGGCAGAGAACAAAATAAGCAATGGAGCAGAGGGGAAATGGCAGAATTAAGCAAAGCAGCATGGCAGGACGGAGCATGAAGCAAGCTGGGATGTGCTAAAGTGAAACCTCACGTTTACCTGACACTACAGTGACACTCGTGCACATGGATAAACACATCAAAACCCTTGATATCAACACACTAGAGCTATATTCCAGGTTGATTGGTGGCTTGACTCTTTGTTGGCCTATAATGATGCAACCTGTCACTATTCGTATAACCGTGATCAGCAGACAGACCATAAACTATTAAATTATGCTAAAACTTTTAAAATGAACCTCCTGTATACAGATTTGAATCCTGGAATAACAAATCTGATTATTCCAAGTAAAGAAACACTGTATTCTGTGCACTTCCCTGGAAAACTGTTGGAATGACAAGACAACCCCTTGTTTCTGTTGTGTGCTGAAGACATTTTGGTTTGAGATCAAAAGATGAATTTGAGAGTTCAGAATGTCAGCTTTCATTTCCTGGCGTGTACATCTATGTGTTAAACAGCTCAAGACATCTCCTCGTGTTGGGACCCACCCATTCTTGAAGTGAGCAAAAGGTGCACCTTTGAGACTGAAAGGGTGAATGTGTACTCTTGGTTTTAGACTTGGGTTTCACATTACATTTGTTGTTTAAAAAAAGAATAAACCAATATAAAGACCAGAGAGCTGTTGGAGAAAAGACTGTTGAAGCTGCGGAGAAAGGATTAAAACGATACCAGGAAATAACAGCCGAGATTGTGAACTCTTGTTTCATGTTCATCTTTTGACCTTAAACCCACATGTCTTCAGTGTAAAACAACTAAAACAAAGGCTTTGGCTTTGACCTTTCAATATTTTCCAGGTATTGCATTTTTAAACCAACCTAATTACAAGACTGCTATTATTGAGAGAACAAATACAGACATTATCAACAGTGGCAAAGATTCTTAAATGATGTTTGACGTCCTGTGGGAAACCATCACTGATGAAGCATGAGAACAGTGTTACTGGTGAGAGGTTTAACAGATCAGATATTAAACAAAGATACAAAACAAACAAATACTTTTCTAGGATGGATTTTGAGGTAGTTTGATTATGAAACTGTCATCCAACAACAAAATAGGTGACTTCAATTCACTGATTGACCGATAGGATAGATACGCTCACTCACATCAGGCTGGCATCTGTTTGCTCTGCGCCCATAACTGATGATTTTGGATGGCTGCACCGACTGTCGCAGGGGGATGGAGTGGGGCTTGTACTCTTTATCCACTTCTTCACCATCATAGTGCTTTGGCTTGCAATGCTGAAATGACACGAAGAGGGCTTTCATGAGAACATGTCCATACATGGGACATATAACCTACCACAGTGAGATTCGTTTGTCATATAGTGACAACGCTGCTTTACACAGATCAGTGCGTTTTGAATGTCATCTATTTACTGAGATAGGAATGTGTATGGATACCGGCAGGCTGGCACCCGACTGGAACACTTCAAAGGGGACGACGATCCTCTCGTAGTGGGAGCGCAACAGAGAGCCGATGTTCTTGCCTGGAGGGTAGCCAAGCCTCTGGGCCACACGAGCCCAGCGGCGCTCCTTACAGACCATCTCAAAGCCTCCTTCACCCGTCACAATCTGGAACAAGATGGAACATTTCAGCAATCACAGAAAATGAGCAAAAATATCTATTATTCTGAGTTCAAACTCACCTTTGACAGGCCGAAAAGATCGAGGATGCGTCTTTCAATATGTGGGATTTTCAACGAGGACGCCTGGATTTCCCAAAACCGGGCGATGCGGTCCAAATAATTAAGCTTTACTCTGGTCTCCGCCTAAAAAAAGATGAATGCGGGACAACAAAGATTACTCTGGTCAGTTCCATGACAATCTTCAACTGTCAACGTTAAGGGAAATAAAGAAAACCTTACCTCGAGCTCATTGAGCCTTTGGATGCGAGGTGTGAAGCGAAAGGTGTCCAGCTCCACTGAAAACGGTGGCTGCCAATCCTATATGGGAGCAAAGACACAAATTTGTAAGCCTACATGCTAAAAAAAGAAACTTTAGAAACATTTGCGTCAATGTCGAATACTATCATTCAGGGAGCTTACTAAAAACAGCAAATGAACATTGGAGATTAACACGATTGTGAGCTTAGTTTGAGCTTAACCCTGGTTTAACTCTGGCTTTCAGGCTCACGAACTTGGCTCTGCTTTAACCAGGGAGGTTCACCAAGGCCGCCAACTAAGTGACGTTCACACTAACAACAATTAAAGACCCACTTTCTCACCAATCAACTCTGAGGGCAATACATTCTCTACAGGATCTTTATTTGACTAAATAAATATTTTTAAAGTTTATCTATGTCCAAGCGCAAAAGTGATTTGGTGTTAATTTACAATCTTCAAATCTTTTTCAGTTTACCACAAGTAATCATGTGCATCCTCTGCTGCAAATAGCTTCACTTTTGTTTTATTCTGTAATGTGATTCTTGTAACAATAAAGTATTGTACTTGTTAAAGCTGTTAGCCAATTAAAATGTTCCTGGGAGAAGCACAAAATGAAGTTTATGGAACATATATGCAACTGAAACTAAGTATAAACCATGTTTTGGAGTTGTAGGTGTACAGAAAAACTTTCTTTTAGCTGTAGATTATTAGTTTGTTTTTGTTTAAACACTGCACACCTTGCTGCAACATTATTTTGCCTTGTAACAACAAAGACTTGTGGATGTAATTTTATGTGGTGTCATCTAAAATGTAACATTTTGTTGATATTGAGCTTAACTAAATGAATTTTAAAGAATATTTGCAACAAATGAACTCTTACCCTTTAACCTTTACAATATAAAATATCATCACTTCAGTTTATTCAGCTGAAAAGTCTGAAAATGTGTTATCATTTGTGCATTCATTCTTGAATTATGGCCAAAACCCTGTTCAGTGTGACCTTGACCTTGGACAACAAACATCTAATCACTTCATCATTGAGGCAAAGTGAACATTTATGCCAAATTCTAAGAAATGTTCTTAAAAGCGTTCCTGAGAATAGGACAGAAGCACCGTCAACTCAATAACACCTCTGGTCACAGCTGTCACGGAGGTGTAATGACATGTTGTTCACGTTCAGACCCGGACGACACTTAAAACTGTCGCACTGGTTATTAAACCTGCTTGACATGAAGAAAATCTGTGATGTGCAGTAACATTGTTCAATCTAGTGATGACAATATTACTTGCAATAAATAGACATTGAAGAGTCCATATACACAGCTCCTCTGTCTTTGCTCAATTCATCTTAAGGTAGCTGAGCGTAGATTCATGTGATTGGCCAAATGGGGTGAATTTGCGGCCTTTGCATCCAGGACTCCATCTGATGAGTCAAATGTTCACAGGCCGAGTGTGTGATTGCAGGTATTTTTCTAAGTTTCTACTTTTGATGTAGCAATGGTCCGGCACTGGGGGTTCTCTCATCAGGATGGAGCCATATAATGCGTTTTTAAGTTCTTAATACAAATACTCATGAGGTTCTTTATCGATAGTCTTATTGGTTCTTATTCTTGTTTTGTGAGGTCTGCTAAAGGCAGTCTGAGAATGCCAAACATAGAAAAATAGATCTATTGTCTCCAGTTTCAGATCCTCTCAGTCCATGTACCTTGGGCCTAATACTTCCTACATAAATACCCTGTGCATGGAATATGTTACACATGGAACACAGAGCAGGGAATTTATTCAACATAAACCAAGCATAAGCCAATATTTACTTGTGGAGGTCGAATTTTGCAGATTCCAGACTTCTCTGCAATCGGACGTATCTTGGCGATGTAGCCCAGGGGATCCTGAAACTCCTCCCATGTCGGCTCAAATACTGGACACTCCGGAGGAGGGGCAAACTCTTCCCCTTCCATTGCCCTGACAAAGGGAAGGTGGACAATGCACAACAAGTTAATAACCTCACGTAGATTCACTGATGGGAATGACAACAACTTACAAAAGCCTGGAATTTTTTGGAATGTGAATCTTATCTTTACTTCCTGGAGAACAACTTTAAAATCGAACAAAGAATTTAGTCACTGTCTTTCATGACCTCTTCACACAGTGAGGAAGTTCAGAGGAAGAGTACGTGCGTGGACCAGCATTTTGCCTTCAGCCTTTAAAAACTACATTTTCATAACACACATATCACAATAAATGTTCCCAATGACAGCAAACTTCATAAACAATGCAAAAGAAATGTCAGTGGCAAGTAAAATCAACCAGGGTATGACAAAATAAAGAGCGAATTTAAGAGTATGCATAAAAGTTACTTCATTTGTTTACGCTCGCTGAAGCATAACTTCCTGTCTGGTCACAGTTACCATGTTGCTCAAACATTTCCCTGTTAAGCGCTAATAACGGATTATCAAAGCTTTAAGTACAGGCCTATAAAAAGAAACGGAGATTCCCAGGATGAGGTGGTTGTTTTGGGGGAAGGGGGGGTCCTCGAAGTGGTCATTGTTAAATCCCCCCCCCCCTCCCCCAACACCAGACACAACAAAACAACTGCCATGCTCTGGAGAATCAACAAGGCCCAGTGAGGAAGAGGGGGCAACAGTTGACTGGTGCTTCGTCAGGGGCAACGCAGAACAACAATAATACTATTTACATAAAGATGTATTAGCAGAAAACCATGTACATGTAAATGTAAGAATTATAGAAGAATAGTCTGTGTAATCTAAGGGGGTTTTGCTTTTATTAAAAAAATGTCACACAAACAACCACAAGAACTCCAGTGGCGTGGATCCCATCGACCTGACGCTTCATGGTCTCACAGACAAACAATGGCGTGGAGGGCCATGAACCCTGAGGTATCGAAGGCCATGAAGGCATCACCACACGCGTGGGGGGCTGGGGGCGAGATTAAAACCACTTAGCTTCTGGGACAAATGACAACAAAAAACCCCACGAGTCCCACAAACCCCGCTGAGGTGTCCCAGAAGTTAAAACATCCTCCAGCAACTGTGAGCTGACAACTGTTTAGCGATTAGCTGCAAAAAAAAAAAACTTAGGGACAAGTGGCGTTAAAAACTACGCTTACCTTCCGGCCACGGCCATAACAAGACACGGAAAGAAAGGGAAAAGTAAAGTGTCGTCCCCCCCCCTGTTCACTCGCTTCTACTCGGGGGTACCGGCGTCTCCTCCGGGGTCCGTCATGAGCCCTATGTTGTGTCTATTGTCCCATCTATATATCACAGGCGAGTCAAGCTAGCGTTAGCATCGAGGCCTCCCCTGCTCCTCGGCTCCAGCCTCCCACGGGTTTAGGCGAACGAGCTAGCGCTGGTGTGGCTAACGTGAAGTGGGTGGCTGAGGAAGCTAAGTCAACAAACCGCAGGCGAGACAACCCCCGTTCCCTGCTCGAATCCCCCGGCTAACAAGGCAGCTAATCGGCGCTAATCGTGGGAGACAAACATCCATACGTGCGGTTGTTTATCGACCCGTTAGCGGGAGGGTGGGGGGGAGACGCTGTCGTGACTGACCCGCAGACACCTCGATGTCCCGGGGTACGATGGGGCTCGGTGGCCGCGCTCCTTCCTCTGTTGTTGTGATGCCTGGTGGTTAGCTAACGGTGGCCAGCTGTGCTCGGTCCGGTCGGCTAGCTGCCGCTGCTAGCGAGGTTGACCCGAGATTCAGCCTCGGTTCTCCATCGGCTCCGGTCGGCCGAACGACGCGGGCTCGTTTGATGGTTGAGCGAGGGTCTCGGACTTTATCAGTCGGGTCGTGGATCAATCATTCCCCGATCAATATTATCACTCGCATCGGGCCAGGCTATCTTTCTTGACGAGACGCCATCTTAGTTTTTTCTCACGACCGAAGCACAACCTCGAATCTCCACAGCACGTCCCCCACGTTTACTCCCTGAAAGTAGTGCACACGTACGCACACCGGATACGACGCGATCAAATAGAGATGCAGGATTTGAATAGAGCTGTAGAGATGCATGACTATAAAAGAGCTGAAGATCTGCAGGATTGTAATAGAGCTACAGAGGTGCATGATTATAAAAGAGCTGTAGAGGTGCATGATTATAAAAGAGCTGTAGAGGTGCATGATTATAAAAGAGCTGTAGAGGTGTATGATTATAAAAGAGCTGTAGAGGTGTATGATTATAAAAGAGCTGTAGAGGTGTATGATTATAAAAGAGTTTTAGAGATGCATGATTATAAAAGAGCTGTAGAGGTGTATGATTATAAAAGAGTTTTAGAGATGCATGATTATAAAAGAGCTGTAGAGGTGTATGATTATAAAAGAGCTGTAGAGGTGCATGATTATAAAAGAGCTGTAGAGGTGTATGATTATAAAAGAGTTTTAGAGATGCATGATTATAAAAGAGCTGTAGAGGTGTATGATTATAAAAGAGCTGTAGAGGTGTATGATTATAAAAGAGCTGTAGAGGTGTATGATTATAAAAGAGCTGTAGAGGTGCATGATTATAAAAGAGCTGTAGAGGTGCATGACTATAATAGATGTGCAGGGTTTTAAAAGATCCTTCAGCACATTAGTGTCATCTTAAACATTACTTTAACATTACTACCCCTCTTTTAAATCTTTCTTAAAGACACATTGTATTGGTTTGCTTTCTCCTATACTTCTGATCTTATTGATTATTTTAACAATTTCATATTTTATTTGATCATTATACTATATACAGCATACTGATACTTAGTATACTATACGGTAAAATTACACCCGTATATGTATATATGGGGCAATTGAGGATGCCACCTGGGTCTGCCACACACAGCCAGAGACAAACGTGTTGCTTTTCAGCATCTTTTATTTTGTCCACACAGGTGAAAACATAAATTCTAAACTAAACTAAAACTTGCCAGCACTTTCTGCTGAGGTATTGGCCTTTCGTCAGCTGTGGTGATTAACCCTCTGGTACAGGTGGAGGTGTCCACGATATATATATAGCACATACCATTTTTCTTCTATATATTTATATTTTGCACAGTGTCTGCCCAAATATGTATATCAGTCAATATGTGCATATATATATGCATATATGTGTAATCA
The DNA here is from genome assembly GCF_009819705.1 of Hippoglossus hippoglossus. Lineage (NCBI taxonomy): Eukaryota > Metazoa > Chordata > Actinopteri > Pleuronectiformes > Pleuronectidae > Hippoglossus > Hippoglossus hippoglossus. The sequence goes on from NC_047157.1 coordinate 23,127,393, forward strand.
TCTATTTAAATATCTCCTTATACATAATGCACAAATACAGTTAACATCCTCATCCTGTGCCACTGCACTTTACTCAAGTACATCTCTCTACAAATCATTTCTCTGTCTGTAGTGAAAGGTTGAAATTTATGAACATATTCGTAGTACTTTTATTTAATTTCATTTTTTTAATGTCTTATTTTACAGCCTATTTCATTTATATTTTATATTTGTACCTATTCCCTCGCCTTCCTCATTCTGACTATCTGCTGCTGTAACAAGTGAATTTCCCTGGCAAGGAGCGATCGGACTTCAGTGACATGAATTCCATCTTTATCATTCTAACAAATGAAATCATGTGAAATTACCATTGAAATATTATATGATTTGATGAAAAGTCCTCCTATAAAATCTTATAGACTCATGATAGATATACAGTGTATTGTATTTCTCTTTATCACTGTGACACCAGACACTGAGCTCCTCATGCGTGTGTAACTTGATAGCAATAAACAAGGAGATAGTGTGTCTCGGTGTCTGGGACCAGCGTTCACCAGACTAGTGAGCTGACTCAGCAAGAAAAAACAGTTTGTGTTTTTACATTTTATATTATTATAAGTGTGATATATTGTATTTATTGTCCATCTCTTATGTTCAGCTGATGTTTGCCCAATGTGGACAACAAATTTATCCTTGATCCTTGTTTTGATCAACACAATGGTGGAAGCAGACTTTAATATCACATGAACACCACACACAGAGCCAACTTCACTGCAAGGACACTTTAATTTATCAGAAGCAATAAATATTCACATCTCAATTCTCTATTCTTTCAGTACACATTTTACAAACACAAAGGAAAAAATTTAACTCATTTGTTTAAAATAATATCAATAAGTGCACTGACATATACTCTTTTTTGGGCTTTAATAATTTATATCATGGTAACTCATTCTCTCATCTTCAGTCGGAAATAATAAGAAAATGAAAAGAAGTCAGTATTTCCTTTTGGCCAACGTCCTCTGTCCCTGTCCTTCTTTTATATGTACATACTTAGTGGCACTCACATGCACGCACCTGAATGCAGACAGGGAGGAGATCATCCCATAGTTAATATAAGAAGCCTATGTATAGTATAATATGTACATTCAGGTTTATACAGTACAATCTATTCAATAAGTGCAGATATATTCATGCAAGAAGAGTCAAAAAGGACACAATAAAAAGAAAAGGCTAGCCAACACATACCTATAAAATATTCATCTGACATTCATGACTCTCTTCACATCTCTGTAAAAATCCTTCTCATGAGGATCCGGATCTTCTTAAATTTCTTCTTCAACTCCAGTAGCTTGTTCCATAGATTTTCTTAACTTTGTCCGAACTGATTCATCCTCTCCTGAATCAGGTTCTATGAAGTGTTCTCTTGGCGATTAACGGCACTGGAGGTAAACCACACCAGTGCTTAATTTCAACTTCAAAAATTGCAGTAGCAAAAAGGGACGACACTTATACGAAGCCCACAGTAAAAGAAAAGGAAATACAATATATACCTGCAGGCTATGTTACATTCTTGACTTATGTTGTACTTTTTTGTTTTAAGCGAGGAGCCCTCAGCAGGATGCCAAAGCATCAGGAAATATAGTAAGAGATTTCTAAAGGTGGCAGAAGAGGGGGGATCAGAAGAAGGCCATTTCTGACTTAAGACATCACGTGTGCAAAACCACAAAACCTCATGTAAAAGCGTGCTTCTTCAAAACATAGAAAAACACACAATGGCTAAATCGGATGACTGCAGATAAGTGAGCAGAGGTGCCCTGTATAATTATGAGGGGACGGCATCTTCCAAAATCCAGGTCTTTTTCCCTAAATCACATTTTTCTTTCTGTACAGGGAACCTCATCAAAATGAAAAAAAAGAAACAAACTCAGATCCATTCTGAAAGTTCTAGTTTTGATGATCACACGATTGGAGAACGTTTGCTCCCGTGTGCTCACATCATAGAACAGAAAAGCAGGAATATTGTCGGTGTTAAAACTCATTTGAACAAAACTAAACCTCATTCATTATTTTTCCCCAATCAATGATACTAATTATTAAAAGATGAATTCAATGGAAACCATAGTACGATGGAAATAAATCAAACTTCACATATTAGAACGCCCTCTCGTCATCGTGTCAAACCGAGGGAATTTATATGTGCATATACTCTCTATAACCATGTACAAACATCTGCTGATATAATTTATCACTGATCAAAACAATTATTGGACAATATTCATCACTCATAGCAGGTATAATATCAATAAAACAGCAAGAAGCTTCAGAAACATTAAAATATATTATTGATTGTATCCATAATTCCCATATACCCCACGAGGAATGCATTGTAAAGCCAGGTGGCTCCTGTTGACATGTAAAAGACCATTTAAGCAAAAGACTGTCAGGAAACCGTGCACTGGTTTTAAAGTTTAAGACAAAGCAACATATCTGAGGTCTTCATTAGAAAAAAAAAAGATGCTTGTCAGCAAAGCAGAAACTGCAAAAGTGGACAAAGACATCATGAAACCAAGGAAATTATTGCAAAGTCAAGGGCATTTTTTTTGCAACTCTCTGCTATTTTAATGCCAAACTCCAGTGGAATGCATTAGGTGGCTTAGTCTTTATTTACATCCCCATGTAAGCAGCTGGATATATATTTATACTGTGTGTGTGTATATATATATATATATATATATATATATATATATGGTCTCTGTGTTTCCAGTGTCATATCATCACACTCGATACTGAAAATGTAAATGGTCTCATACAGACTCAACTAGATTTCAGACAATCTAAATAAATATAGATGTAGTTCCATCTTAGATTATATGGCTATAGACTTTTTTGACTTCTGTGTGGAATGGTTGGGGGGGGTGTTTGTTCTTGTCGGTGTGCATGTATGTGTGTGTGTTCTTATGTGGTCAGGTTTCAAGATGTGTGCACGTGTTATTTAACTCTGGCTGTGCTTTTTATCTCCGCCTACATATGTGGGAAACGGAGGTGAAAGTAGCAGAGACGAAGCAAACTGCGTTTCCTCTTGTCACTAGTGCTGCTGCTGTTGGTTTCTGTCCTGGCAGACTTGGATCTCGACCTCGCTCTGCCCGCCTCCACCACTCTATCATCTGACCTCTGACCCCTGTGGCCCCACATCCTGCTCATACCACGGTACTTATCCGGTTGATAGGCTTGGATTTGGAGCTGCCCCCTGTACCTGTCGCTCCAGCTCCCGTCACCTGCGGCCCTTGCTGAGGCTGCCCGGGGTGCTGGGGGGGGTGAGGGGAGAGAGGTGTAAGCGGGGTAAGGGGGGACGAAGGGGGGGGTAAAGGGGAGTGCGGTGGGGGAGGGGGGATGGAAGAGAGAGGTGGGTACTGGGGCAGATACGGGGCGACGGACGCAGCGTGATGTGCATTGACGGAGGCGGACGGCAGGTTGTGGGGCAGAGTGCCGAATATAAAGTGTGTTTGGTGGGTAGAATGGCTGCCTGGGTGTGGTGTGTGTACGTGTCCGGGGTGGGTTTGGGAGTGTGCGTGGGGGTGCGGGTGGGAGTGAGACAACGTTAGCGGGGGTTTGGTGCCAGGGACGCCGCCCCCTCTGATAGAGTGTGTGGGCTGCGCATGGTACAGGGTGAACTGTGGGTTCTGGGAATGCTGGGAGAGAGGAGAAAGGGGGGGGGGACACCCCACAACCATGTTGGCGTAACGACCCGGCAGCCCATGCTGGGAAAGCTGGGAGAGATGGGCCAGCTGCGGGTGCGGGACGTGCAGTGGGCCAAGGGGTGGACGACAGGGTAGTGGGCCTCTGTGTATAGTATGAGTGGCCACACCTTGTAAAGGAGGGGTGACAGTTTGGATGTGGTAGCGATGGTGATGGTAGTAAGGTGGCGGGGGCTGCACGCTGCCCACGTGACAGTACTGTGCGTGCAGCGCCTGGATCTTGGAAGGCCCCCCCTCCAACTGGCACAGCAGAGATGAAGGGGAGTGAGGAGGGGGCCCTCCCGTAGTCAGTGGGGGGACAGGTGCGGGGTAAGGTGGCCCCGGTGGAATAAGGGGCCCTGGTGGTTTGGCGCGTTTGCTGCCGAATAAGGAGCCCAGGAAGGAGCTGCTGTTGTTGTTGCTGCTCCCCCCAGGGACGCTCCCCGCTCCTGCTCTCTCTGCACTGCTGGAGACTCCCCCAACTCCTGTCCCAGCAGTGGTATGTTGCTGCCCCGGCCCACCCCCCACCCCCGATCCGGGGCTCAGGATGGGGCGGTGAGGCCGGAAGTCTTCTGTTCCATAGCAGCCAGGAACCACACCTGGCACTTGATAGCGCTGGTGAGGCTGTGGGCTGCTAATGATGGATCCCTGGGAGGATAAAGTCATGATCATTCTTTAGAGGACTGCAATTTAGCTCCTGTTCCCACTAACATCTTCATACACAGGAAATAATTCAGGAGAGGAGAGACATGCTTGGGAAGATGTGAACACTCACAGCCATGCAAAGGGTGTCAGGCGCGGGACAGATGGACACACGCACATGCATGTACACGTACACACCACCTATATGCACACTGTACACACACTGAGCATGCTTAGGAAGATAAAGCACGAGTGAGGGGAAATGTAGGTCTACTAAAGTCTACATCTAGACTTACTTCCATGGTACTGTCCAGAGAACCAACACTGTTCCTGCGACCACGTTTCCCTGCACCCGACCAGGAAGAATCATGTCAGCAAAGAGTGGAAGGTTGAAATATTTATTTAATTATAAAGATAAGATCTGTATATGCATGTGTCTGAATGTCAGCGAGAAAGAGGAACAGGATGTAGCAATAGAAACAGAGAACAGAGCTCTGATACCCAATTCAACCCAGCTGACAGGAAGGAAATGGAATTTTCACCGTCTCTGAGGCTCAGTTATCTCACCTGTCTCCGATAAGTCCCTGAGAGATGAGCTGAGCGCCGTGCGTTTCAGGCCCTCACCCACTGAGCAGCTGTCATCGAAACTCGTCCTTCCCAGGGTGCCGTTCACAACATCGCTCTTCCCTCCCACACCTCCTCCAACCCCACCTCCAGACAGCAAACTGGGTCGCATCACACCTTTCTGCTTCTCCAACTCCGCTGTGAATAAACGCAGAGGACACAGGGGAATTCAAAATGCGAGGGAGACCAAGAAGCCATAAAACAACAACAAGAAACAACTTAAATTTTCCACACAAACACAACTGTGACGGTACTCAGGTGAGCACATACCTCAGCCAAGGCCCAGCAATCCTCTTAAATGTAATAGATAGATAGATAGACAGACAGACAAATAGATAGATAGATAGACAGATATGCATTTGCCTAATCCTGCTGACAAACAAGCTAACCAACAAATAAACCAATGGACAGGAATGATAAACACAACCTCCTTGGCAGAGGTATGATGCCTTCAACAAGTTTCAGTTCACAGTAAATACCAGTAGATGGGGTACTTACACTCAACCCTGTATTTCTCCATCTCTTGCACTTCAGCAACGCTCTCCCTGAGGTCGCTCACAAAGCGGGTGCGATCTTGCTGACTTGGTGCCATGAAGACGATAAGAACTTTCCTATCCCCTCCCAGGACTGCTGAGGTCAGGCGGATCCCATGAGGGTAGTCTAAACAGTAACAGAGAGAAATATAAGCCTTAACCACCACACAGGGTCACTAAGAATAGTTGAAATGTGCAAAAGGACAAATGGCTTCTTACAAGAGTTCTGGAACATGTGCACTTGCATCTCAACCAAAGGGAACGATTGTCTGAAACTATAAGTCACTGAGGTTTTCTTCTTCTGGAAGATTTTGGTCACCTGTTGCACAGGAAAGATTTCATATTTCATACAGAGGCTTTTTGCTGAAATACATTAGTTAGGACAGTATCTGCCATGTCTTCAAAAGTGACGGATGTGAGCCTTACCACCAGAAGGTCATTGAAGAGGAAGACCTCTCGCTGGTGCACTCCCGTCCTCTGAGGTCTGTTCGGGTCAGGCACCTCGTAGAGCTGGCAGCAACACACCAGCCTGCGATGGGGAAGGGACAGCACCTACATGGACAAATAGTAATGCAGGTTATACTTCTAGATTCTCTTGTCACAAAAAACACTAATAGATCAGAAAATGTCATGTTAGGGGTTACGGACACTCACAGGCTTCTTGCCCACGATGACTCTCTCCACCGCCTGCACTTGGGACACATGGTCATCATTGGTCCGTAGCTCCCATTTCTGTATCCGCTGGTAGATCCCAACCAGCAGGTCCCTGGGTATATCCTGACCGTTGTCAACTCCTTGGGGGGAGACGGGGAAAAAGAGATCAAAACAAATCAAACAGTTTATCTAATGGGGGTAAAAGCTAGTGACATTAAGTTTCACACACAGAGGGAGCCAGACAAAGCTGGTTAAAACAATAAAATTACACTTGCTATTTAAATGCTTGCAAATCCATCAAAAAACATATTTAATGTTCAGAAACCATGTTTAAAAACCCCATTACATAAAAACTGAATATTAAAATATGAATATTTAAAAGGAACTTTCAGTGTTTCATAATTTCACATGTATGAGCACCTCTCAAATTCTTGACGAAATCCTCCAGTTTCATTTTCCTCTCGGCTTTGACGTTGGGACTGTACATGTCTGTGTTGAGGAGAATTATGGCAAAGGCCAAGATGAAGATGGTGTCCGGGTTCTGGAACTGCCGAACCAGGGTGGGATTACACACACAGTATCTCTGACTGCATATGAGACAGAAACAACAAGTTTAAACAGTTTTTCATAAGTCAGCCACAGACACAATCTTAGGCTTCTCTAGAGAAAACCCCTCGTGTTCAACAAAGACCAACCTGAAAGCCTCGATGAGCCTCTCCACTTTCTGGGCTTCACCCTGAACTTTAATCTGAGCCTGGAATTTCCTCAGAGCGTCGTCCAGGTCCATACCTGAGAAGTCCATCTCATCCACCACGCAGCTGAAAAACACACAGCAGAGGTCACGGTCACACCTCCCCTACTCCACCCACTGTCAACAATCAAGCTTCCTCAATCTGATTGGACTAAATTGTCATACTCACTCTAAAACATCTTTGTTGAATTGTCTCTGCCGGTTCCCAAGAAACTCTCCAATCATCTGCCTGCTCAGGCCCTTCCTCTCGAGGATAAAGCGAGCAATCCCCACTGGAGTGTCAGAGACAAACCCTCTTTCGATCAGGTACTGGATCCCTTTCTCTGGCTTCCTATCACAGCAACACAAAAAACGTTTGATTAGTTTGATTGCACCATCACGATAGGAACAACAGCTGTTCAGTGCCACATCTTACTTGTTGTAGAGGTTGAGGCCTATGCGGTACTGACGCCTCTGCACCACATCGCTGTTGAAGGGCGGAGAGTCCCAGCTGTGGCGGCTCTCTCTCTGGTACGTCTGCTTGCCCAGAGGAGGTAAAGGCTCCCGCAGGCTGTCCTGAGATGAGGAGCCTGAGCTGCAGTTGACCGTCTCATTGGAGTTGGTGGTGGAGTTGAGTGAGTCGTTGTCTCCGTCTGAGCAGCACGGCTGCTCCAGGCCACCGGGGGGCAGAGCTGTAGAGGAGGAGGAGGAGAGTGGGGTGGTGGGGGGCTGCTGTGGGGAGGAGGAGGATGAAGGGGTGTCTGAGTACTGATGGTGGTGGATAGGATGGTGGTGATGGTGATGGTGAGCAGCCACCTGTTGAGGGATATGTGTTGGAATGGGTCTGCTGGGGGCCCGTGTCTGACCCTGGGCGGCTGCAGCGGAGGCCTGGCGGGCGCCCGTGTTGGGGGAGTGTTTGAGGGTTCCCTGAGGGGAGCCAGCTCCCACCCCAGGCTCCTGCTCGAAGACCAGCTGTCTGCTCAGAGAGCCTCGGTCTGAACGGTCACTCGTGTCCACTGAGCTGTCGCTGGGCGGCTCAATGGTGAGAAGAGGCAGATGTGCGCCCCTCAGACGATAGTCCCTGCACTCTGTGCATGGGGTGCTACGCCGGCTGTTACTGCTACCCCCTCCCTCCGTGTCCCTGCTGTCCTCACGCCCTCCAACACCACCACCGGGGCCCCAGTACTCTGTATCTGTGCTGCTGGGGGCCCGGTCGAGGGACAGGGGTGACGACGGCATCCCATCATCCATGTACAAGGTGACATCACTGTACGAAGTGGCCGTGCTGTCGCCGTGCATACTGAGTCCTCCTCCAGCTCCCCTGGCTCTTTCTCCCAGACCTCTCTGGGAGGATGGATTGCTGCTACTGCTCCACACACACTCGCCGAAGTCCTCGCTTATACCTCCACCCTCCCTGCTGCCCTCCTGGGAGTCATCGCGACCCGCGCGGCAGGTAAGGGCGTCGTCTATCGAGTCAGCTAAGGACTTGACCTAGAAGAAAAGACAAAGTGGAACGGGAGTTAGCAGGACTGAATACACATATCCTGTTCCTTCCTATTTCAGAGCCTCCTGTCAGAAGAAAACTTTAGTTCATTGGTCATATGTCTGAAATAGAGCAGATCTACACATACAATTTGATCTTTTCATGTGTTTGTTTGTTGGTCAAAAGATGGATTACCATGAAACTTGGTGAAAAGCTGTTATATGGGTCAAGGAGGAACCCAATAAAAGTTGGTGAAGATCCTGGAATTGATTTCACTTTCATTAACATTTTTACTGATTTTCCAGGGAATAATTAATGGATCTAGATAAATAAAATCAGGCATATTTAGGAGAGTGTACAATGTGGTGCTGCTTGAGTGAATTTAAGGGGACTTGGCGGATGTGTTCGCTCTACTGAGTGCTATTCTAGTTTCTTCTGTGTCTGTTTCTCTCTGTATGAATAACTTTAAGATATTCACTGTGATTAAATGAACTTGAACTTGTTTTTTCATGAAAGACTTATATAAAGTGTTACCTGTTTGGAGAAGGAGTCCTCTAAGTGGGTGTATTCTCCTGGGCGGTCTGGATCGGGGGAATGAGGAGGCCCGATGGCCACGTTGTGGGTGAAGCTGGTCTGTGTCTGGGCCTGCTGCGGAGGCTGCCGCTCATCAAACGAATACTGCAGTCTCATGTTGGACAGGATGATGCGGCGGGTCATGCGGCTCTCTGACGCGGAGCTTCTGAGACGCTCGAAGTTCTTGTTCATGCGATACTGTCTGAAGGCCGTCTGGATGATCCTCGCTGCTCGGCGACTCACGAAGGAGCCACCGTACTTTCTCTCCAGCATCTCCACCTGGCGGAGGGTGGGGAGAAGAGAACAAGGAAGAACTCACATCACATACATGTTTAGTGCTCATGGCTTTCTAGGAAACACACACATTTGGGACATGAATCCTCAGACCGACAGTAGATGGATACCTTCTTATCCTGCAGATCTGTTGAGAGTTCATAGCTCTCCGAGAGGGGCTTGCATCTCTTGTTCTCCTCCTCCTCTTGCTTGCGGAGGGCCAGACTTGCAGGTTGGTGGCGTGTCCGTAGCGCCCAGGCCAAGCTGGCTGAGCTGGAGGCGGCCACGCACGAAGGGCCCCGGGTTCCAGGGGGTGCGCCGCTGCCACCGCCGCCGCCGCTGTCACTGTAGCGTTCTGAGCCGCGCAGGTAAGGTGCCTGGCCGAAAGAGCTGTCCTTGTGGGTGCCCGTCTCTGGACACTGGGACTCCCCTTCCACACTAAGAAAGAGGAGAAGGCATTAGAATGAGTCAGTAGCCAAACGTTACACCAAACTTGAGTGTTAAGAGCAAACTAGAGAAGAAATGATAGAGTAGGTTTGTATATAAGGACTTACATGTAGACTCTAGAGCGGCGTGGGACTAACCATCTCTTAGCGGAAGTCATGGTGAACTTGTATCACAGGCAAATCAAGGCAATGCCAAATCCTGACAACATTCCCTGTGTATACTAATTACGACACTGGTGATCCAACAGAGAGGCCTCTGCCCTCTACCTCCTTCCTTTAATGAGTTCAGAGGATGAGTTAATGTGCTACCACGTTCAGCAAAGTCTTGTCTTGTTTATGCCTCTGGGTCTTTCACTGCTTCTCTCCTCGCAGCAGTGACAGCACGTTTTCAGGAATCATCAGTCACCAAAACACACTCTGCCACATACCAGCAGCACCATACTGACAGGAAAAACCAGGTTATTTTTGTCAGCAGCAGGTGTAGAACAGGCCCCTGCAGCTTGCTATTATATAACGTGAGACCTGACACATGCATTTAACTTCTCCTCCCAGTGTCACTCTCACTCGGGCTGTCAAAGAGGCGGAAAAAAGTCGGGCGGCAGACACAAGATTTGCAACCGGTTAAGTTTGTCTGGATACAAACTGGATGGATCCTTAACTGCAGTCAGCAAAGCAAGAGCAGCACATCAAAGAGCGTATCCGGATTCAGGGAAGTCCACACAGAAATCTCCTCTTGTGACCTGCACAATATCCAGCCGAACAAAAAGTTAATGAGTGTGTGGGAGAAAAACTTTATAGTCACATGCTCCGCCTGTATTTCCTGCTTTTGTGAGCCACACCCCCTTCTGTCAGCTGTGTCCTGTACCATAACAAGGCAGAGAGGAGGGAGCCAGGGTCAGGGATGTGAGGGGGCGTTTGATTCTGCTCATGCATAGTTTAGTTCAGGATGACATTAAAGGACTGAAATGCTGCCTTTGTTGACTTTGATCATTTTGGCTCTGCAAAATATCCGCTCCCCTCCCTCCGTGAGTTGTCACTGTTCCACCAGACGTTTCCTGTGTTGGACTTTTGTCGTTCAAAAAAATGAAGGAAAAGCCTTCTAAGGGAACATGGAAATATCTTGTCGGAATTTTAATTGCTAACAGGTTTTTATCTTGTGTATAATACAACTGCAATACAAACACCGCAGTCACTTCCCGGAGAGGAAAGTATACAATACAGGGTCTCTCGGCAGGAAATCCTGTGCCCAGCAACACATGACCTGGCTAAATTATTGTTGAGTCTAATAACAACACTGAGGATAACTTCCACTATGTTGAATACGCCCAGTAATAAAATGACCCGACTCTGACACCTACAGGAAAGTGCACATCACCACAGCTGAGCTAAGTTATACATATTTAACAGCAAACCCACATATTGATATTTAAAGTATTTGCAAGAAATCTATCACAACATTAACAAGTTGTGTTTTGTTTCTTTTCAAAACGAATTAAAAGCAACAAGTCGTTTTGCACAACTCTCAACATCTCTCCCTAATTTTCTTCTTCTTCCTGTGCAGTATCATTTATCATTCCTCCTCCTCTGCTCCTTAAATAGAGAAAGTGAGGAGAGGGAGGGGGTTGCTTGGTGACGGTTGCTGTGGGACCTCGGTGGGCGGTGAGGCAGTTGTTAGGATGAGAAGCATAGTTGCCATGGCGACGTATTGACTGTTATCACCGTTGAGGTGGGTGTTGAAGATGCTCCACAGGTTGTGAATGACAATCTGCATAATACTTTTTAGGAAAACAGTTAAAAAAAATAAATGTATCCACACGGAAGCAGCCACACAAATACTGTGTTGTCCAAAGTAGTTTGTTTTAACAGCAGAGGCCTGAATTAACCGTCTCTCTGAGGGGCCATGTAATTATTGTTTTTGATTTAACGGTGTGAAAAGAATATTCTTCTTCAGAGCTGCTTGAAACGGCTCCTTTTAAGGGATGGAAACTATCCACAGGGGCGAGGCAGCACAGTGCCAACAGGTAGACGCTGCAGGCGGCGACACAGCCCAACGTTCTGTCATTCACATCAGCAGGCACAGATGGTATTTTCATTCATCTGAGTCACAGAAACCTAAAATACATGCAACACAGCATGAGGCAGCCACAAGTCTGGAATTTTATTAAATTGCCGTGAAGAAATATAACTGCCTTTACCTCTCTATCCTTGTAAAAGTCCAGCTGTCACCTGTTCACATCTCATACAGAAAGGAAATATGTCAAACAAGAGCGACATCTGCCACCATGGTTCAACTGTATGATTATCTGCAGTGGTAGATATAGGATTTTTCTAAATCAGGGGCCATAATTTACACAGAGGGGTAAATTATATGTCTAACATCTATGCACTGATCCTGATTCAGTTTAAGGAGGACATTTCAGTCCTTGTTCACTGTTAGCTCTATGGCTTTGATTCAAAGCCACACATCATTGAATATGAGAATTGTTCCTTGTTCATGCACATTGTGTACTTCAAAAGAGCTTGGAAACTACAAATTCTTAACAAATTATCATATTTATTGTTAGTATTGTTAGTAAGTCACTGGTTTCCTTAAAAAGAAAAAGTACTGACAGGGCAGGGGCACTTCAGGGGCCAATCAGATCCACCCCTGCCATATAGTATAAGTATAAGTCTCAACAGTGATTTCCTGTTCAACAATCAAAGATTTGAATTTCTTCAGATCACCTTGAGAAAGATTTTCACATTCTGAGAAGCCCATTAACGCTCTCCAGGTTTTGTGAAATACAAAATAATTCTATTCAGCATTGATATATTTTCTTTTCCTGCAACACAAACACGTACAAGGATTCAAATTAGACTTTGGTTTCGTTTCGCCCGTCGCCACAGCCAGGCAGTGATATGTGGTGAAACAAGGAGTGGACGATATCAAGTTTAAAAAACAAAGTTTGTTGTTTAAAACATGAGCGCGGCCATATCGCAGCTGACATCTGCACCTCATTATTTATGTAGGAAACCCTGTATTCCAGTTACAGTGCCAGAGAGTGGTTCTCTCTGGAGGCCGCCTCGTAAAATAGACCAGCCCAGAGATTCACTACCTGCAGCCATTTAATTGGAGCTGGAGCAGATGGTTGGAATCTAATAGAGTGATCGCCGATGGAGGTAAAGGAATTGAGGAAACAAGCAGAAATTGATAAGAGAAACTGGGCGTGTGTGCAGCAAATTACGATGTCAACTCCATGCAGATCCCAGACTCCTGCCCCCCCAGATCATACAATATTGATGTGCTGTGTGTGTTTGTGTGTGTGCACAAGTTTGAAAGAGCGGCAGTAGGTCTGACTGTGTCAATCGAACCCGCAGCAGGACATGGAGACCGGGGGATTAACCTCTCGGCCGCCTGCCATGAAGATGCCAATAATTGCATCGATCGGTCTGTTTACTCGTTTCCACCTGAGAGTTGACTGAGTGGAGCTATCGTCCATTGTCTCATTTCATCTCCAGCATTTGTGTCAATTCTGTTCCAAAGCTTATTATGACATACCCAGAACCCCCTGTGGCTCAAACGGGAACCATGAATTATAAAGGAGGCAGAGAGGCCCTGAGCAACATTGCTTTGGTGAAGCGTGATCCGATATTTACCATCATGTCAGGACTTTATTTTATAAATGACATGGGGGAAAAAGATTGAAACACAACCTTTGAAATGTTCTCTCCAACCACAACAGTGTGTGATGTGTCTGTCACACATGATCCCACTCCTTCAAAGGGCCCAACTGAAAGGAGACAATCAGAATCATTCATGGGTCAGATTCCTCAGACGCCAACACTCAGGGAGCCACTTGACCGTCTCAAGCTGCGAGCGTCCAATCACACACACACACACACTGTTCACTTCTTAGACTTTCCAGCTCACCCAGACTCGGTGCACTCGTCAGCAGAGGATGAACTTTTATCTTAAGTAGTGAGATAACATTTAAAATTCTTGTATAACTGAACCGTTTGAAGAGTGACAGGGATGCAGCGGAAAATTGGCAATGTTTTGCAAAGCACACACTTATCAGATGATCTCTGACAATGAAGCAGAACAGAAGGACGAGATAAAGTTTTCTATGTAAACTCTCCTTTAAAATAATTACTTCTCCTTCCTCATTCCTTTGCAAAGTGATAGTTTCTATTTGACATCAGCTGCAGCTACTTTCTGAGATAGTTCTCAGTGTGAAACTGCATAAATTGATGATTTGGCCTCTTCGGAGTTTGGACCAAAATATAAAATCACACTAAGCTGACAAATCCTCTTAACGGACATTCAAACTAACACGACAAACTTTCGCAGCAGTGTTAGTATTTTGAACTAATGTACTTAGGAGTTAGGAAGTGATTATGTTATTTGTTTTACAGCTGTGTGCATTGTCATTGTGACAGATTATCAAGACTTGTGTGATCTGTCCTCTGACCGGCTCGTATACAGTCAGTCACACAGGAACCTGTCGATTTGCATTTAGCACCATTCGTACGTCAGTTTCATACAGAATTCAAATTTCTCTTGTAAAAACATATACGACAACATGTTGTACAAGCTGCCTCTGGTGATTCAGTTACATTATAACACACAGCACAAAGACTGTAGTTAATCTGCTGGACAAATCGTTTTAAAAGTGAAAGAAGAAAAGTGGAAAATAAGCTTCTTACCATGCTGCTACTGTCAGAGAAAGGTCCCACGCTAACCGGAGCAGCGTAATAAAAACACACCCTCTCTCTCTCTCTCTTTCTGACTCGCTCTCACACACACACTCACTTTCACATGGCACTCGTTCGCCCTGCAAAGCCGTGCAGGCTACATTCTTGACAGTCTTTTGAGAGCTGCGCTCTGTCCCCTCCATCCTCCCTGCATCACACGCACAGTCACTTTTATTACACAACACCAGACCAAGCGAAAGCACACGACAGAACAGGTGACGGCAAAAAGACATCTACAAGTGAATTATTTATTGAAAACAGTGGATGAGAGATATCAGAAGTGCACATAGTTTTATCTTTTATCTTTTGAGCGGCTGTGGCTCAGGGGTGAGAGCGGTCGTCCTCTAACCAGAAGGTCGGTGGTCTGATCCCAGTATTCCCCAGTCCGTGTGTTGAAGTGTCCTTGGGCAAGATACTAAAACCCCAAATGGCCCCTTCTCATAGAGAAAGTGCTGCACATAGATGCACTGTATAAATGTTAAGTGCTTTGAGTAGTCATCAGAGAGAGACTAGAAAAGTGCTTTATAAATACAGACCATTTTCAATTTTAATATGAATACAGGACCTGTCATTGGTTAACCTTGATGGACTGATTGCATAAATACATGTGAAAGCAAAGACACATGGGTAATCTACTGAAGCAGATGAGATGGATGACACAGCTTTAGCTGTAATAGTTTTTTTGACAAAAGAATCATCTAAATTCATCAAAATACTGTCAAATAGTAATTTTCAGTTATACATACACAATCTAAATTGGAGAAATCAATTTTCTCTGAGGTTTATTAGCTCATGTTGCTGCAATGGAGCCTCTGCAGACACTAAATGTGCTGAATTTGAATTTTGCATGATTGAATGCCCTTGTGCGAAATCTGATTTTTGTGTAAATTTGTCTTTTTTTATCCGAAGTTTGAGATACCAGGTTTTTCAACATTTACAGCAATATGCTAATCAGATTAGCAACAATAATGGGGTCTGTACTGTGCGTCCTGCAGGGGAAAGCGCTGGCATTCAAGGATTATGTGCAACACACGCTCAATATATCACTGAAAATAGATTTTCTATAATTCATTTTTAGTGTGTGGATGAGTACATTGTGCTGGAGGTGCAGACCTCGTGTTTACGAGCAGCATTCCAGCATGACTGAAACTCACCTTCAGACATTTCAAAAAAGAAAGAAATGAAAAGTGGCCCCGGGAACTAGAGATCTTTATTTAGTTCAGAATTAAATCAACGAGATAAATTTATTCAAGATCAAGAATAAACATGACAACAGATAAGAGAAGATGTATGAGATGTGTAGGGACAGTCAAATGAACATGTTAAACTAAATGCATACATTTACGTCGTACAGGCTATAGGGACGAGACTGTGGAGAAATGTGCACAGATAACACACAGTGACTGCTGAGCACAACCAAACTGACACGACTAAACCAGTGGATCCATGATAAGCACGAGGAGTGTGACAGTAATGAGCAGACACAGGTTATGCATTCTGACAGCTTGAAGAAAGAAACTGCACAGAAGACAGAGAGAAGACAATAACAAGAACCCGCAAAATGTAAATCATGTGATGGATAAATCAGTGACAGCACAAATATAAACAGTCACAACACGACTAGTTGCATGCATCTTTTTCCCCCCCTGCTACAGAAGCTGTTATCGGTACACAGTGAGGTCTCCGTTTTTTCTGGCAGCATGAAACTGTGACGGTCTCTTTCACAGGTAAATGGGCGAGTTGGTGAGCGGTCAGTCACACCTCGGCTCAGCGAGAGGAGGGGCTGCTGCAGCCTGAGGCAGAGCAGCAGAACTGATGGGCTCGCTCATCCTCACCCCCCTCTCTTGAAAAGCAACACGGGACAAGTGAAAACACAAGAAATATCCGCCGGGAAGCAGACAGGCAGGACGAGACGGAGGAAAAAGAAAAGACAGAGAGCGAAAAACAGCGTGAGACACAAATAAGCAGAAAGCAAACACTGTAGGTACACACACACGAAAAGCATAGAGCGGGCAGCTTTATTAAAAACACTGGGTGCATATGGACATCAGGGTGGTCTATCAGGCCATTAGATGGCAGTGTTGCGGCATCATGCGCTGATGTGTCAGAAGACAGCATCAGTTGGAGGGACAGATGAGGGAGAGAGAGAGTGGGGAGGGGGGGAATTCACCAGGTCCCACCGCACATTGAAGACAAAATCTTCCCTAGGAATTGGGACACCACTCGCTACCTCTTCAGCAGCCAACGTATAACAGTGACAAACATTATCAAGGGAAAACCGTTATCAACTAACAATATCAAACGATATTTCAATGTAACGTTGGTCCTGTCCATAAAAACGTCTGCCCCACACTGAAAACGTTACAGGGGAAGTTTCTTTCTTCATATTCGGGACACAGGACTAACAAATGTTTCTCCCGTTATATTGATGAGCATTTTACACACCTAAAGGTTTCAGGAATATCCATCTACCCCTTAGTTTTTAGTGGGGTCCTGTATTCACTACGGTTGAAGGGCTGGATGGTCACTACCCCTACATCACATGGAGAGATGGGACAACACTACTTCACGGCCACGTGCAAAACTAAGTGGTCGGGCCAAGTGACACGGCCGAGGCAGACACCTGGGAGTAGTGAGAGGCTCTTAGCTGTGGGTGAGGGGGGTGCAGGAGGTGAGGCAGACACACGAGGATGCAAAGGAAGTGATGGTGACGATGGACAGGCCCCTTCTTCAGGGAGAGCTGGGGGTTGTTGACAGGCGTTGGGAGAGTTGCAGGTGACTTGCAAGGCTTCTTATGGGGGGTTTTCATTTCTCTTTATCGTGTCGTACTCACTGTACTCAGGCCCAGCGGCGGCCCTTACCTGTCCTCCTGCTGTAAGCTTGCGTCAGTGGAGGGGCAGCAGTACTGATGGAGACTGACGAAGCTGTGAACAGTCAGACTGGCAGGGAACAGAGCGGCATGGGCAGCTGTGGGAGTGGTGGGCGCCGAGGTGGGCTGCCCTGAGATAGACGGCGGCCGGACACTGACGGGGGGGGGGGGGAACAAGACACAGACACAGACGTGGAGAAAGCAGAGAAACAAGACACACAGACAGTCAGCGCCAAAGCAGAAAGAATGACAGAAAGAAAGAGAGAGAGAGAGAGAGAGAGAATGAACATTGATTTGAAGCTGCACATTGATAGAGAACAAGGAATGGAACATTTAATAGGACAAAACGTTGATGTGCGACGATTCGTGACAACAGCAAGGTTCGACATGACATCACAGATTTTGTCGAGATCGACTCCCGGCAGGTTACAGGTGGTTTTAAGAGAAACGTGGAGAGCATAGGCGAGTTTGAAAAGATTGTGCAAAGCTTTTAAATAAGAGTTTTGTTCATGAAACTCCAACCACTGATGGATTACGCCACACGAAGAGTTAACCGTGGATCAGCCTGTACGAAAATGGGAAAAGCACTTTCCGTAATGCATGCAAAAGTGCACATATAACACAAAAGCCTCTCTGCTGCCCCTCTACTTTGGCAGGAATTAGAGATGTTCCATCTGCGGATTGCGAGCGAGCAGCTGAAGAGTGAGCAGTGGTTGAGATTAGCATGTAAATGGCTGGTTTCTCACCGGGGCCAGCTGCTGTCAAGGACACGCAGTCCCTGTCATTTTAGCATGGAAACACTCTCAAGCCCCCTTTTACACAGTGCGCTCGGGGAGGCACCGAGTGACGGAGGCAGGAGATGCTTCGACACTTAGGTGACGTGCTGCAGTTTGGCTGCTTGTTTCGTGGCCAGATGCAAAAGCTGAGGTGAGGATATAAGAATTTGTGATTCGCTTGAAAAACAAGAACTGCATGGAAGAAACCTTCAATCAATATAATACTGTCTATTTGAAACAATTCACTGATCCACAAAACCCACATACACCATCCTAAGTACAGTGTTTATCCCTGTTTGATAACCATCTGATAAAACCTCAGTGCCCAGATGTCTTACAAAATTCCAAAGCCTTACACTCATGGTGTTAGTTATATTTGGATCTGCACCAAATTGCACACACCACAGCAAATCCCTTAATCCTGCTAACCAACAAACTAACTAACTAAAAAACAAACCAACACACAAACAAACTGGTAATTACTAAGTACAACAAGACAGGGAAGGAATCATCTAAAATCATAGAATAATGCAAACTTGAATATTCTACTCCTACTCGATCACATCAAAAGACAGTTCAGGTTTGATAGGATTTCAACTCGGCTCCGTTGGAATGTGAAGACACGGGTCTAATACACAGAACAGAGCTGTGAGTAAAGAGTTTAAACCGGAGAGGGACCGTTAAAACTGAGAGTGTTTAAGGATATAATCACGTAGGCGGATGCTCGTTTGCTTAGTGCAGATGATAAGTTCCAGTTTAATAAGAATAATCAGCTTTATTAACAGCAGAGCTTTCTGGTTTATTCCTTTTTATAAAAACGACAACAGAGGTTACGTGTCTCGATCGCATGAGTTTGAAGGTTGACTATAAAAGCCAAGATTGGATGGAGCCAAATATCCTGACAAGATGTGAGGCGTTAATTTCTCTCTATCAATACGACCGTGTGGCAGAGAGAGAGAAAGAGAGAGAGAGAGGGAATATTGTGAACAAGTGAACCCTCTGACCTGCTCAGCTTTGGATGGAGATGTGAAGAGAGGCAGAGGTGCGGTTATGTAAGCTCGAGCCTTGCTTATGCACACTGTGGGATTTTTGCACTGCCAAGATTTGTATTTTACCAGCAGTAACCGATGCCTTCTGCTGGAGAAGTTCCCCAGTGTGGCAAGTGTTGAAAAGCCCATCGAGGATCTGAGATCTGCTCCATGAGCAGTTATGCATGAATCCCCGAGTGCCACAAAACACACGTACGCTTGCACGCACAATGCCCCAGTCGTCCTCCTCCTCCTCCTTCTACTCCTCCAGAGAAAAAGCCAAACACACACACACACACTACCCACACACTCTTTCTCAGTATGTACAAAATCCCTCATTCTGTTCGCAGATGCACTAAAAAAAACCCCAAGTTAATAAAAGACAATAGATGAAGATATGAATCAACACAACGCAGGTAAAAAAAATAAAATATTAGCGAAGACACAGGAAGTCCAGGTGGCACATTGGGAGAACGTGTGAGGTGGCGTTATATTTAAAGCGCTGAGCTGACAGCGGCTGGAGGCAGGGAGAGCAGTGGGAGGAGAGAGAGAATGCACGAGAGTGGGAGAGGTTGAACGCGGAGGAGGGCAAGGGTGAAAATAATCAAGAGAGGAGGGATGGAGGGGAGAAGGACAGGGGAGGAGGAATGAAATCAGGATGTGGAGCGGTGATTGCTGCAGGGATTGTGCGTTTCCTTGTGCACCCTGACAAGGGGGTGTCAGCGTGTAGGTGAGTCTATGTATAGACGAGCGGGGAAAGCTGGAGCGAGGCGATCACACGGACGTCACCTGCACTGCTGTGGTATTATTCTTTATATCGTATTATTCTTTATATTGTATAAAACACAACAAATCCACACCCAACATCCTCACGTGGATAAATAAGAGACAATAAAGCAAATAATTATAAATCATATTATTCACCTTAAAAGGTTCAGTGTTGAAGATTTAGGAGAAAGGGAGAAATTGAATATGAAATAATCCTAGTGGTGTTTTCACTGGTGTGTTTCATCTAAATTGTACGGATTGTTGTTTTCTTCACCCTAGAATGTTATATTTAAATACTTTATATTTACATCAGGAGCAGGTCCTCTTTACGGAGGCAGCCATGTTTTTTACAGTAGCCCGAACTGGACAAACTTATCACCTTTTGAGTTTTTATGACAACCTAAGGAATCCACAGGTTCTATTTCCTGTTTGGAAGAGGAGGGTGAGGTGAGGGGTGTTCAGCTGCAACATGCAACTTCACCACTAGATGTCACTAAATTCTACACACTGCACCTTTAAGCCACGATAATAACATTTACAGGAACAATCCTAATACAGACAAACTGGACTAATCCAGAGGTGAGGACTGGTAAATAGTAATGGTCTCTATTTATATAGTGCTTCTCTTCCCTGAGGACCACTCAAAGTTTTGCCATTCACCCATTTACACACAATCATCCAGTGCATCTACGTTACAGCACCCCCTCCGACACTTGGGGAATGGGGAAGACTGGGATCGAACCGTCGACCTTCTGGTGAGTGGATGACCGGCTCCACTCCTGAGTCACCGCCACCATCCGAGTCCTTTATACCTTCCAAGTTATCAGAACACTGTAGGTAAAGGCCTCCAAACCTCGTAGAATGTGGGACTTGCTTCCGTGGGTTTTATTCTGACGTGGCGAGGACGTTTAGATCCTTTTCAGTTCAACAGAATGAGGCGGCATCCAGAAAGCGCACTCACATTATGCATCAGATGTGATATTATATGCTTCACTTTGTGATGGAAACGCTGTGGCTGGTTTCTAGGGGCCTCTCAGCACCAACAAGTGTTTCATGAGGCAGCACAGTCACGGCGCCGCTTCCATTTGCTTCCACGTGGCTTTTAATCTGAAAATCTGTACGTTTAACTCACGCTTTTATTCACAGTTTTTTGGTTTCCTTCGCTGTCTGTGAAATGAGAGTGTGGGAGCGCACTGCGTCATCCCACCTCCAGCGTGTGACCCACCTGACTCCTGCTGACAAACAGAGACGTTTGATAACCACACAAGCTGCGTTGTAGCCTAAAGTTAAGAGTGTTTTTTAAATACAACCCCCCCTCCCTCCCTCCCTTGCTCTTACACCAGCGCCCCCCCCCCCCCTCCCTCTGGCTTTCCACTGCGAGCTTGAGTCTCCTGCTGCTTGGCAACAGTGCGGACTGCCTGCGTGGGCGTTTGGCGTCGAGTGCCAGGCGAAAGGAGGGGCGCAGTTACAGTTACGACTCAAACTACGCACACCAGGCACCTGCTGTACCCTGCGAGTCGGTGGGCATATAGGTGTGTGATTTCACCCAATGAAGAACAGTCGGATCTAATTGTATATGTGATGTGGGAGACGCAGGAGGAGTAATTGAAGGAAATTAGATTCCTGCAGATCAGAATAAGGGTCTATTTCAGATTTAACTGAATATCCCTTTGGTCTGCAGTTTGCCGGCCTGAGAAGCTGAATCTTTTCAAAGAAACAGATCCCGTAGCCCGTGATAAATAAAGCGACTTAGCACTCATCTGTCTTCAATATGTCTCCTCCATCCCCATCAAGCCGTCATTCACTCCTGCTTCCGTCTTTCACCCTGCTCCCACTCCTACCCTCTCCATCTCTTCTATTCTGCGTCTCTCGCCCACAGAGTTCTTCACAGAGGAGCTCACAGTGTTCCCACGGTAACCAGTCTCCCTTTTTTTTTTTTTTTTTTGCTTCTCGAAACGTGTGCACGAGTGTTTGACGAACATCCCGCCTGGAAAGTGTCACTTATATGCATTTCTTTCTCTTTTTTTTTTTAACACTGGAAAGACAATAATGAATCAAGTCATAGTAACAGCTGGAGAAAAGACGATGGAGGAACATCTGATGGTGTGTGTGTGTGTGTGTGTGTGTGTGTGTGTGTGTGTGTGTGTGTGTGTGTGTGTGTGTGTGTGTGTGTGTGGTAATTAGATCCACAGTGATGTTTCACCCACTGATGAATGGCCGGTGGGCTTAGCACTCTGCCATCGTCGCTAATGACAAAGCAAGTCCGTCAATCTCCGAGCTAATTGACCGTGGCTGTTGTTAGAATGCGACTGTTAAATGCTCACAACGGCTCCTTTAAAACTAAGCAACAGAGGCCGCTCCAAAATGACAAGGGGCCGAGAGGAGGAGGAAAAGGAAAGGGAGGAAGTTAGGACCTTCACCGCACCCCTGGATAGGTGAGGGCAGCTGGAGGTGGACGGAGGGAGGGTGGGTGGATGCAGATTCAGTATTAGAATTGCCTTGAGGACAGCTTTACAGTTTCCACAGCAACTATAAATCTCGCAGCGCTCCCGGGTCCAAGGACACTTCACTTCGGAAAAAAGTTTACATCACGGCCACAGTCGTCACTTGTGTCCTTGCTGTTTCAAGGAAGTCAGGTCTGGTGGCAGAACGAAAAGCAAGTGCAGGCGAGCAGATCTGGAGAGGGAAGGTGACATGTCGGCGTCTTGACGAAGTTAACACGCCACTGATGCAAAAGTGGAAAAAACTAACATCTCCGGATGAAAACAAAATCACACATGGTACAACACATTGATGATGAGAGGCGACACTGGTGCTGTAAATAAAAACCCTCTGCTTACAGAATCTGAATTGATACGTCATGTTCTGCCTCCTTTATGCTCCAACCTTCACCTGAATGTTCTGGACATTTTCCTGTTATTAAAAACGTGTCTGACTCAGACAATCTTTCTGCTGCATCATTTATACGTGAAAAGCAAACTCGGTCCAGACCCAATTTTCAAGACATGTTCCTGCAGATCATGTATGAAAAGGGCTTTACAGCTGCCACACACCCACACACATTTTTCTTCTTTCACTGGCTGGAAATGGGCGGAACTATGGTGACAATTTATGATGTCACACAACTACAAGTACCAAAAACAATGATAACAGGTCAGACATGTCTCCCTCCAAAATGGAGGCTACAAAATTATGCTGAGGTGTGAAGAAGAGCTGTAAAAGACAAAAGGCCAGTGGGGGGTGGACTGTACACGTGCAGAGGATTTATATTCAACAGTAAGGCAGTAAACACTGAGAAGAAAGTATTCAAAAAACATAAAATGAGCCCCACAATAACATGAATTTATATAATATGCATATCAATAAAAAACACTAGAGTTTGTGCATTAGGTCTAAAACCCTGAGTGCGTCATTGTGCTGAATATGAACATCTGCAGAGAGCAAAGGTCGTGGGTCAGTCCACTAAGTGGGAGAAATGCATGCACTCATTCGTATCCTTGTGAAGCCTGTGGGTTAATAAAGCTGAAAAATAGGAGTCTGATATTTTGTGTGAACACGTTCGAAGCCACGAAACACTCACTTCACTCAGAAACGGTGAGTAAAAGGCACAAAAACACCACCCACTTACTCTTACCTCCCACGCACACATCCATCATTTAAATTTACATCAAGCTAAACCGCACCACGGCGTTCATTAGCACCGATGCAACGTTCTAATTCTACGTGGTTTAATCCACCGCAAAATCCAGAAATAGAAAAATCTAAACGAGATGGAGATTCTTGAGAAAACGGCAGCTGCATCTTCACTGTATTTCTTTTTCCTAAAAAAGAAAGTTATGCTGAGACCGGAGAGAGATTGCCTCCCATCACATCAGATTGGAGCAGGTCAGCACAGGCTCAGCTGAGCTAACCCACACATACGCCTGAGGCCGATTCATTTCTTCTAGCGGTATCTGCACAATCCTAGCAACTGGAGGATGTAAGATACAGGTGAAAAATGTCCCAATGATCGCATATTATTAGTGAAATAAACAATACTGAATAAACCCAATCAGGAAACATAAGTGTGCTTCAGTCTCAAGCAGGAAAAAGAGCAAGCGAGCGAAGAGGGGAAGAGAAAAACAATAGGACAAAAGTAATTTCTACAGCTTCTCTGAGTCATATCTGCAGCAGTGGGAAACAGGAACAGCGAAGGGGAGAGAGTGAGTGTTTACGTGGGTATGTGTGAATGTGAGAGAGAGAGAGAGAGAGAGAGAGAGAGAGAGAGAGAGAGAGAGAGAAGGGGTGGAGTGGGGGTTGTAAAGGGGATGGGGTTATGCGTAGTAGAGCTTCACAATCAAGCTCCTCCGGAAACTAAAGCCCATTACCGCTCTCCAAATTCCCCCCAAAATGAGATTGAACGTCACTTTGGGAGGGAGCGGAGCCGGTGCCCACAGCGGCCTGCGTGGAGGGGAGGGGGATGGATGATGGAGCGGAGACACAAGCACCTTCGCGGGGCTCTAAAGAGTGAAGAGAGGAAGGGAGAAGATAGCTCTCCCTCTGTTTTTTCCCTGTTATATAATTACACTGCTCCCGAGTTTCAGCATCACCGAGGTTGTCGCCAAGACCTCCAGCTGCCCCCGCCTCTCAGCCCATGAGCTGTATGAGCACAGCTGCGTGAATGTATGTGGCACATAATGAAGGATATAATATTTCACTCGTACAGCGAGACCTGTCACCAGCACCGCAACATGACAGCCTGCTTGGCACACTGCAGGGTCACATTTGCTTTTTTAATGACAGACGTCCCAGGTGATATTCTACAGTGCACACACACACATCAATCATACACGTGTACATATATATATATATATATATATATATATATATATATATGTTCAGCTGTAATTATCACCCCTGGGCCAGTGGTGGTGATGATGCTCTTGTCACACCAATTAATCTCGTGCACCTCCCTCCCTCTTTATCACATTTAAAGATGCACATTCCCTCACACACACACCAGTGCAGGCACTCACACAAAGTGCACTTGCGTGACCCTCTCCCAAAATAACAACAGAAAAACATCTGCCGTGCTCCCAGCGAGCTGTGGCAGCGATGCCCTCAACCCAACACTGCTTCTCGGAGGAGGGACTTGACATCAAATGTAATTTCACCCCGAGGCCCCAGACTCACATTGTTCACACTGCCACTAACAGGAGGAGAGCCATGAAAGAGAGGAGCATTTGGGACAGCTGTTTATCCTCGTGCCGCCGGGAGAAACCGGAGGAGAGGAGCGACTTTGTTTTGATGCAGTTGCATGGCGTAAACAAACGGGGACAGTTTATTCAGCCTCCTTGCGTGGAAACAAAATTGAGTGTTGTGTAATTCGCAGAGCGCACGGACCAGAGATGAGGACTCCTGCTGGAGGAGGAAAAACTAATTGGGCAAAAACAAAAGCAGCTCTCGGAGCCTTGCCTTCTCTGGCCCAAACTCGTATTCCCCTCCCTCTCTTACACACCCCTGTGGACAGATGGCAAATCAGTGTGTGTGTTCCACCTTTTCTCTTTTAGACTGAGGCCTGCTAAGTAAGGTCGCTTCGTCACTTTCCTCCCCCTTGTCGTCTTTTTCCGCTCCCGATCCCTCTCCCACATCTTCCTTCTGTCTCTCCCTCTGATCGGAGCCATATTTAAAGCCGACGAGGAGATTCACGCTCGCATCTGATCCGTTATCAGAGGAGCGGGTGTTGTTGCTGACCTCAGCTAATGGGCCAGTTTTGGGGCCGGGCTGAGTCACAGCCAGACAGGGACAATATGGCTCAACCGTGTGGGTGACTCTTTATTAAATGTGACACTTCATGCGATGCGCTTGGGCTCGGGCTGGGTTCAGAGTTGGCCACGGCCACGACGAGGAAAATAACAAGGGAGGATCAGCAAGATCTACATTTGCAATCCCTCACTGTGATTTAACACCCACATAAATAACTAATATGCGTTTCTGCCTAATGACTGAGTCACCCCCAGGGATGAGGGGAGGAGGCCGGAGAGGCAGACAGCGGAGGAAGAGACGACTCCAATCGATGAGGGATTCGGTCTGAAGTCTGAATCAGGCTTTGACAAGGGGACTGGGACTGTAAGGAAACAGACAGTGGGTGAAATCCGGTGATAATTGCTGAGATGAGCGTGTGGAAATGTTATCATACGCACGAGGACCAGTGGCTGCAGCTATTTCACTGTGTGCTTGTTCATTTTCAATCATTGCCCACTCACAAAGATTAAATGTGTGCAGAACAAATAATGACTCTATCTGTCCCTGTGTGTGTGTGTGTGTGTGTGTGTGTGTGTGTGTGTGTGTGTGTGTGTGTGTGTGTGTGTGTGTGTGTGTGTGTGTGTGTGTGTGTGTGTGTGTGCGTGCGTGGTTAAGTAAAAGTGAGGACAGATGCACTTGCTGTTTGCCAAAGCTGTGGTTGCGGCACACTAACTTCAGGTTATCCTTCAGTTTTAGGTGGAAAAAAATAAAAACTGCTCTCGCTTCAAGACCAATCAGCCTGGAGTTCAGAGCGCAGAGGAAAAAGAAAAACACAGTGGGCGGACTTTTCTTGTAGGAGGCTTCACTGGTCCCTAAAGTTCAGACCAGCATAAAGAAAAAACACCCATAACCCTCCTGGTTTCCTCAGCATTCTACTATACAACTCCTACACTCCTCAGTGTGATCATTACACAAATCAAACCCTCTGCAGGGAAATTACATACAGCGTGAGGAAATGGACACCGTGAGCACTTATCATCACTCCCCCCATAATCCTCCAGGACTTTACATATATCCTCAATGGTGGTGTATTAAATTATCCATTCCTAGGTTTAGTACCATTACTGCAAGGATTATCTACGGCTGCAGCTGCATCCTCACATTATGTGGACTTAGCGTTTGAAGGATCTGTCACACTTCAGATGTTGTGCCCATGCTGGTCATCGCAACTAATTTAGAGAACCCTGGAAAAGAAGATCACTGTGACGTGAAGGTCAAATCAACAGGCTTCTGTGTTGGAGGAGAACTTACTTTCTACGCAAGGTGGAGCTGGCGTTGGTGTCTGTGCTGTCGGTGCGTTCGAGTCGGTCTCGCTCGGTGGTGGAGGAGCTGCAGGAGAGGCCTCTGGTCAGCCTGGTGTGGGTCCTCCTCTCCCTGCTGGGCCCTGGAGTTGTGGCTGTTGCAGTTGTTGCCTGAGGTGTTGGTGCGCTACCGTTCCCACTGCTACCACCACCACCACCACCACCACCTCCACCACCGCCACTGTCACGATGGATGGGGAGAGACAGAGGCTGGCTGTGGTTGTGGTTCTGCTCTGGGGTCTCCGAACCAGGCGTGCGTGGGCTGCGCTCCTGCCTCAGTCCCTGGTTCTCCTGGGTGACCCGGTCCAGCTGGCCCTCCAGCTCCTCGATGCGCCGCCGCTGGGTCTCCAGGAGCTTGGCCTGGCTCTCGATGATGTTGTTGAGCTCCAGGAGGTACTCCACTGCCCGGTTGGGGCTCTCAGGGCTGGTCTCCATGGCGGGAGCCCTGCCTCTGAGGGTATGGCCTCCGCCGCCAGCCAGCGCCACAGTTTTGACCCCCGTGGGGCCTGAGATCCACCCCCCCCACCAGCCCTGATGGGGGGGAGGGAGGGACCGACCGAGTCTCTGGTGAAGCTTCTGATGAGCTTCTGACGTTCACAAACAAGAAGTCACAGGGGATTAAAGGTTTGAGAGTTTAAAAGTGACTACATATCCTCAAATGTGAGGGCGGGAAAGAGCATTACAACATCTCAGCAGCCATTAAACATGTTGCGATGCCAAGAAGAGAATTCAAAGCTCAGAAAGAAGCTCAGGACAGCGTTATTAAAAGTCTGATTCCCTGAAGTCACCGTCATCTTGCAGAACCTTGTGAAATCTGCACGGAGCAGTTCCAGAGTTTGTTGCATCATGATGGATCTAAACAAGTTCTTACAATAAACAGAGAATGGCTTTTTAAGGACCTGTAATGAACTTGTCTTTGATGATTCTCTGAGGAAAAGAATAGATAGAGAGGAATAAGAAGAATATTAATTTATCCACTGACATGTGACATAAACCTGATTATTTGCGTTTGGAGCAAACGATCTCAGGTTTTGGGTTAATCACAGAACATGTCAGATACTTTTTCCGGGACGAGTAGAGGATGTAAAGGGTAAAGGGTGGAGGGGTAATGAGGGGAGGGGAGGGGGGGTCCTTATTATATTACCACTAATTAGTCTTATCAGGCGCTGTCAATCATTACATAACACAGACATCTCTGCTCCCTCCCTCGCTGAACATCCCCGCAGTCCGTCGCTTTCAACCCATGGCTCGCTGCGTCTTCAGGGCGCAGAAAGTGAACGGAGGCGGTTTGCGAAGTTCATTTTCCTGAGGTTGTCAAAAGAAAATTCCTCCTCTGAGCTCCAGCAAAATACTACATCCCGCTGGCGTGCACCGATTCAGACGAGTTGTCCAAAGTCTGCGTCCCTGCGCGCTTTCATCCAAGAATTACGCACAGTTTACGCACAGGTTGATCTCGGAGATAAAAACTTGACACCTCGATCATCCGGAAGATTTTATTAATCATCCGATTGTCCAAAAGTCTTAATGGGTTCAAAATCTTTAATCTGGCGCCTACTTTTCTTCCGTGTTTGCTGCTTCTGATCTGGAACAAAACACGTTGACTTGAATTTCCTACTTATCTGAGTCGAGCGTCTCCCGCATCCTCGGGTCCGTTAATCCGGAGCAGCAGCAGCGCGGCGCTTTTCTTCCCCTTCGGTCTTTGCGCAGAAACACGCGAAGGTTTCGCTGCTTTGCGCGTCTGAGCTGCAGCGACGTGTGCGTCTTTTCCTCTGGAGCCATCACTGTCAAGTCAGACACAGCCGAGATGATGGAAGGCTTCCGGCCAACACCTTCACAATAAAGCACCGATGAAGGGCAGCAAGTCTTCGCCCACATGATAAAACTGCAGGTGAAAAGTGCTTTGAGGAGAAATGGTTAATGCAAAACCCCGATGGTGAATGAATCCTGGTTTTATTATTGTGACCACTCGTTAATTCAAGACATCAATAATACAAAGGGTATAAAGACCAGTAGTCGTAAAGAAAACTATTCACTTACTAACAATTCTAACAATAAGCATGATTTGTTAAGAGTTTTTTTATTTTCCAAGCCTTTAACAATGTTCTTGCACAAGGAATAATTTTCAAAACACAGCATATTCAATGATGTGTAGCTTTGCTCAAAGTTATAGTGCTACCGGTAAATAAAGAATGAATGAAATGTGCACCTTTTTGGAATTGTGCCTGGATGTTGTATAAATTGTGGCTCCTATTATGGCTATAACTAAATCCGCCACTTAACAGCGTAAACAAACACAACTCAATAACAGTAATTTCAAAAATATCACAAAAAAATAAATAATACTGTAATATTATTGTAAAACCATACATGTTTTCAATTACTATGCTTATTGAGAGAACAAGGTAAAGTTTAAAAGGTAAATTAGTTGTAATCTCTAACATGTGAGAACCCAGATCTGTGTTATATCTGTAAATAGTGCTGGTGATTATCAGATGAATGCAGTTGATTATATAAACATTCGGTTGGTTTTGTCCAAATAGACTTTGAGTAACTGAGAGAAAATGCAAACAAATGTTGAAAACGTCTCCACACAACCGTTCTCATATGCACCGTATGCACTGTTTGCTTTATTTGAATAGTGGTGGTGGAGTAATTATGGCTCCAGAGATACATTTTACCCCCGAGGTTTATCCATCCATGCATGTCCTGTATAATACCTGAGAAATGTGCATGCTCGTTAAAGGATCCATTTTGCCCGAGGCTTCTGAGACAAACTTTTAAAACCTGTATACAGCCACATCATCATCTTTACACTAGAGTATTTTCTACATTTCTGCAGGAGCTATTTTGTGGAAATTTGACTGTTTTATTAATTACAATAGGTATGATAAAAAACTGGACTATCGTGCTCGTATCACACAGCTCGAAGCATCTTCCCTTAAATTACAAAACACACAGTATATTCATTATAAATATGAGACCCTAGTTAAATCTGGTTATTTAATAAAGTCTATTTCCATCCAATTGTAAATTCCACATGACCCACAGTAATAATACTACAATACGGCTACTGAAGACATTTTATTTTGAAGGGACAATCTGACTCTGATTTAGCATCTTTTGTCTGTAGCTTGATTTACTTCAGGATTCCTGTTGAGCTCTGCACATGCAGAAAACTTGACACTTCAATGTAAAGCCTGAAATAAAGAGCAGGCACCAAATCACATGTCCATGTTGAACATTTCTCTGGAGGTGAAATTCAGAAGCTTGATTTGAGGGAAATAATCTGAAAGATATTATTCTGCTGTGTATATATATATATATATATAGGATATACATATGATTTTACATGTGCAAATACATAAATACATATACATACTATCTATATACACATGTGATTTCCTCTCTTTCTGTCTGAGCTGTCTTGAACAGAAGGATGCGGCTTAAGACAAGATGAGAGAAAGACAGGCCTCAGAGCGATGTTATTTTTAGTGGCAGGACTTAAGTGCTCATATCTGAGCAGAGACGCTATAAATTCATCCCCCCTCTGTGTGTGTGTGTGTGTGTGTGTGTGTGTGTGTGTGTGTAATAGTCTTCCTCACACAGGTGAGGATGCTCCTGCTTTACAGTATTGGAAGTGAGCCCACAGGGAAAATGTAAAATCCATGTTCTTGCAAAGAGCAGATTGAATAATTGATCTTTGGATAAAAAGATGTTTTATTTTAGCGTCTTGATGGATCTCAATCCTCCCTGACCAGTGTCTTAGTATTTACAGTCGTGTGAATTATACATGGCATCCTTATTTTGGGAATATGTATTTTATGGGATGCTTAAAAATAATCTCGGCTCTCTCCTCTCGATCTCTTTCTCACACACACACACACACACACACACACACCAACACACATCAAATCCCTTCTCTCCTCAATACACTGCAGCCTATCATTTTGCTGCCATCTGCTGTCCGTTACCCAGGCTCCTCCGGTGCTCGAACAAAGACATGCAGGACCACTGAGGGAATTGGTTCAGCAGTTTATTTGTGGTTTCATTAGAATGTGTTTACACTTCAGCCGTAGAATCCCCCTCAAATGAAAGTTAAAAAAAGAAAAAATTTGAAGAAAAAACCCAGAACAATAGCAAACGTTAGAAAATAATTTGTTTTTACATATAGGCTACCAAGCTACTCTGTATGGTTTGGGGTGGGTGGGCTGGTGGGGGGGGGGGGGGGGGGGGGGGTGCAGTATGTTGGCTTGGTCACTAAGACTTCACGTACAGCAACAACCTTTAGATTATGATTATGGGCTGGTAACAAACAGCTGTAACAGTCTGCGTCTCCGAATTCAACGACAACAAGATTTGAAATAATATGCGACGCCTCTGCGTTATATATATGAAAACGACGTGAAGTCACTGTAGCTTCGTTTGTCCTGACGACGTATCCAGAGCAAAGTATCTGAAAACCTGAGTATTTCAAAAAAGATAATTTCATAGAAAAATAACATCTCACAGTATCCACTAAGCCTGGCTCCCGTTAACTGAACGTTTTAAAAAAGAGAGCAAAACAAAAAATAATGTGCTGTTTTGTCAATCCGAGACGCGTCACTGAGCTCAGACTCTGCAGAGGCTTATGACTTTGTGGTTTTTCGTGGTTTTCAGTGAGGGCCTTTGTTTTTATCTTTTTTGGCATGACTGAAATTACTAAACGGCCCGCCCACCTGTCGTATTAGAGACCTGGGAGCAAGGGTTTTCACAGCAAGAAAAATCTGTGGTTAGGATAAAGTGGTTTATGTTACCAAGGCAACTGTACGTGGCACGATGGGCACAGCACTCTCTAGAATCTAGACAGTGGTTTTTTGTTCTGACTGCACATACACAATATTAACAGTACTTGGAAATATGCACGCTGGATGCACAGTTTTGGCATCTTCTGCTGACTTCTGATGTGGGGGCACGACACAGAGCATCCAAATCCACACTCAAGCAGCATATTGCAAAAACATTCATCTATGAATTCAGGGCAGGTACAATATACTTCTTTATCCTGTTTAGCCTCCACCAAAGCTATAGAGCAATTTGAGTATTTCCCCATCACACAACAATAAATACTTTGAACGTGTAGCTGTTGTATGTAATATATAGATATACTGCATATATTTATATATATATTTATATATATTTTTAGACTTATCGTGATGTATTACGATCCAGTAATACAAACCAGGGCTTGGCTCCTGTTAGTGTAGTATTTACAATAGGTTCTCTCATTTATTTCTCTACAAATATTTACAGAATATAGATTTCACACCTGCTGTCAAAAAGGGATCTGCATTGTCACAATCGTGTATTCAGTTACATATAGAACGACATTACGAGTTGAGGCAACATGAGACAAAGAGGATATTGTACAAACACACTGGCTCCTCTCGACGCGGTGCGGTGGATGTGAATGGCTGATAGTCTTGGACTGTTGCATCATTATTGCTCAGTATCTTCATGAGGTATAAGAGAGAGTCTTTGTACAGCGTGTGTGGGGGGGGGGGGGGGTGGGGGGGGGGGGGTTAAGAGAGAGAGAGGACACTGTGCTGACGTAGCCAGAGAGAAGCCGAAAGGTGAGCGAGGGGATGGAAGGTGTGTGGGAAAACCTCTCCGTCCTGGAAATATCTATCACGTGAGGAGAGGAGAGCGACACAACGAGGGCGGCGGCGCCTCAGAAACAAAGACAAGGTTGTGGTTGTGTCACCGGTGGAAAAGACAGAACTTCACCATGTGAAAATGTAATAGTGACGGTTGACACCAGCCGCAGGTCGGCTGTAAAAAGGCACAAAGAATATGACTTCATACTACGGTGGATAT
The DNA here is from genome assembly GCF_009819705.1 of Hippoglossus hippoglossus. Lineage (NCBI taxonomy): Eukaryota > Metazoa > Chordata > Actinopteri > Pleuronectiformes > Pleuronectidae > Hippoglossus > Hippoglossus hippoglossus. Next base: position 23,160,180 of record NC_047157.1, read on the forward strand.
CAAAGTGACTGAGAGAAACTGTTGGTGTAGTGAGGGTAGCTGCACAAAACCAGTCGAGTGTGTGATGGACAGAATCTGATCCAGTGTCAGTGGCTCTGCTTCCTGTCTCAGGTTAAAGCAACACCAGGTAACTTTAGCTGAGCCACAGCGCCCTCTGCAGCCACTCCGAGCAATTACGTGGTTTTCATGTAGAGAAAAAGCTGAACGGAGCTCTGACTGTGTCTCACTGAACTGAACCACAACTGAACGGTGGATATTACCCATGATCCCTGGCTTCCCCTGTAACAAATACAACAAACTCTGCTCAGCATTATTCGTTTTTTTAAAGTTTCCTGTCTGAATATTGGCGATAAACTTTTTTTTTTTTTAACTGATCTGCTGTTCAGCATTACTCTTGAACTTGCTGGGTCGGATTCTGACAATTTAAGCGGTGACTATCAATCAAGCTGCTTTCAGACATGCACTGAACTGAAGGATCATTCTTCCTATTCCAAGGTTAACAAGTTCCATGGTGTTACTTTAAGAGACACCTCCTCTTCCTCCTCTCTGCCTCGTCTGTCCTTCAGGGTGCCTGTTCCCCCCTATGACCTGTGGTGCCCTCTGCTGGCTGGGTGTGAGCCACGGGCCTGGCAGCACCACAGCCCTGCGCCCGCCAGCCAGAGAGAGGCCCGAGATACTGGCAGCAGACACACTGCTGTCAGATTGGCTGCCCCCGTACTCTGACTCATCGTCCTCCAGCTGCTGCACAGACAGCGTGGAGTTGAGGAAGGAGAAGGGCTCTCTCTGTGACACTGGATCTATCACAGCAACACCGGGTAGAGGCCTTTCTAAACGCCCACTCTGTGCATCGTCGTCCTGTTCGAACCTGCTCATCTCCGTGTCTCTAGTTTCACCCCTGTCGTCCTCCCATGACCTCTCCTGCTCCTGCTCGGCCTCCAGCTCCTTCTGCCTCCTCAGCTCCCTGTACTCTGCTGCCATGTCCCAGTTCTCCTCATACTCGGCCTCCCACTTTTGTTTGGGTCTGGGAAGCTTTTGGTTTGGACTTGGAATAGGTAGGGTAATATTCTCCTCACTCGCTCTTCTCTCTAATTCCACTTTCTCCTCCTCATCCTCCTTAACTTCCACCTGCTCCTCAACAGCAGGTACGTCCTGCTCCTCCTCCTCCTTAACTTCCACCTGCTCCTCAACAGCAGGTACGTCCTGCTCCTCCTCCTCCTCCTTAACTTCCACCTGCTCCTCAACAGCAGGTACGTCCTGCTCCTCCTCCGCCTCCTTCTCAACCTCTTTCTTCTTCTCCCTGCTCTTGCTTTTTCTCCCCCTGCTTCTACTCCTCCTCCGTCTCCTGCCCTCCCTCTCCTTTTTTCTCCCCCTCACTGTTCCCTTTTCCGTGTCACTATCGTCATGGTTCCTGAGAGCATCTCTGGGTAAACTCTGAGACTCTCTTTTCCTCCTCCTCCTCCTGTCCCGGGACCTGTCTCCCGACTCGGAGACGGGGCTTTGCAAACCCGAGCGTCCCCCTCCCTCCGAGGCCCCTCTTCTCCTCCTCCTCCTTTCAGTCACTTTTTCTTTCTCGCGTCCATCAGAAGACCTGCTTCTCCTCTTCGGCTTGGAGCTGCGCCCCCTCTGTCCAGTGGAGTCTACTGCAGCCAAACTCTGCTTCTTGGGGTGATGCAGGAGGGAGGGGGGGGCGATTCTGCGCTCATGGCCTGGACGCACATTAGACGGGAAGAGGGGATGGAGGAAGGAAGAGAAAACAGAGTGAACAGGCTGGTAACAGAGAGGAAGAGTAAAATCTCTGACACAGAACATTATGTAATCTGTTATTAAAGAGCTCTGAAATCCACAGTGGTTTTTTTAAAGCGATGCATTAAGTCATTTTATGAAACAACAGCTGCTTTTTCTATTTTAGTGTAAGCTTGACAAAACCCTCTGATAGAAACACGACACATTCCGGATTATGCTCTACAACCATGCGATTGCGTGTTTGGAAATTGGAAAGTTGGATGAATTCTGTTCACAGGTACATTTCTACGTTTCTACTTTATCAAGGTTATCTTCTAAAGACGAGGGTCAATGCACAGTCTCGCTCTGCCGCAGTGAAGACAGCAGCGGCGAGTGAGCAGAGGAATGTAGAGAGACAGAAAATGGGAGAACTAACAGGAACCATTACCAACCGCGTATTCTCTGTCCGTCCAATGACATAGAAGCAAGGCTCGCCTAGCTTGGAGTTGGTCATACATAGAGACAAACTGGAGAGCTCCACTGAGAGAGAGAGAGAAAAAGAAGAAGAAGAAGGAGTGGAAAGGAGGGAAATGTCCAAAGGAAGGAAACCCAGACAGGCCAGATGGAGAGGGATAAACCAAAGATGTGTAAGAGGTAAAAACCCCAAAAGACAAAAGAAAGAGTAAAGGGTTAGTTTAGTTAGAATTTGTGCGTCACACAAAAAGCAGAAAGGAGATTATACCACATGCCAAAGACAGGTTCCCTGATTTGTTAAACGTTTTTTTAAATCTCAGACATTCAAAACTGATACCCACAAACCCCCGGGTCTCACCATAGTCTGGCACGTAGCCGTTGCCTCTCTTGAGCACCAGGTGGATGCGGTGGCCTCCCCTGCGGATCTGCTCCACGGCCTGGCTGTGCGTCATCCCCGCTGTGCTGTCCCCGTTGATCTCCACAAGCTGATCGCTCACCTGCGGGCGCCACAGAGACAAATGACTTTAAATGTCGTAACCTACAGGAAGTTACTCCTTAAAAACAGCCGCAGTATAATGTTGGAACAGAAACTGATATTTCTCCACAGCAGATATTTGATAAATGCACTTCATCTATTTTACATGCTCTTCTTACTGTCACATGTCAAGATTATACTGTGCTGATGTACTGACCAATTACTTTCAACATATTACTGCCACATTTGCTGCTCTCTACTAAAATGTAACACCAGCTTGGCAACATGGGCACGTGTTGATGTGTGCGATGAGTGGAAGTCACAAAAATTAAACGGGATGATGTGAAATGGAGAGATGATAATGGATGTGAAATGAAAAACTGAGTGATGAATAATCAAGTGATTTGAATAATTTGAAGCCGATTTGATTGGAGCGGTCGTGATATAATGAAAACGGGGCCATGCTTCATCGTTTTCTCACATTTTACATTCATCATTCACATCATTAAATGTATCATTTATCATCGTGTCAAGCAGATATTAGCTGATGTTAGATTTGATGTTAGTTCAGCTTGTCAGCACGTAACCAGTATTTGACTAATTCCAGCAATGTCCACAAAAAAAACAACCTGAAAACGAAACAGTTTTGGTTATTTCATGTAAGATTTCTATATTTTAGAATTTGTCTGAGTTCCGCTAACTGATCGGACTCAAAAGGTCAAAAGGCCATTGTCAATCAAATATGATCAAACCACATTCATAAAGACTGTAAATCAGAATATATCTTTGTGTGTTGATTTCTGAAAATATAAAATTAGTTTTTAAAAGGCTTTGAGGCGACCAAATCTCATCTGCACTTTTTTCATACATAGATTAGTAATCACAGCACATTTTAAGAAACAAAACATTGTTGGAAAGAACTGTGCAACTATTCACTGTACTACAATAATACTCATAAAAGCAAAAACACTGAGACAGCCATAGTGATTCACTCAAAGACGTTGCAGTAAAACATTATATAAAAAGACACACCTGCATTTTCTGGCTCCGGGAGGCGGGCCCCCCCTCCATCAGTCCCAGGACGTAAAGGCCCATGTTGTACTCACTGCCCCCCCGCAGGCTGAAGCCGAAGCCTGAGGGGCCACGATCCAGGTCCACGCTGTAATATCTGGAGTCCCGCTGGGAGACGAGGGCAGAGGGAGTCAGAGGCAGGACTGATAACCATTATCATGTACTGGTAGTGAATCAGATGAACTGATGGTTATGTCCTCACCTTTGGACGTGACTTCTGACCTTTTCTGCTTTTGTGAGTGGGGTCATATTCATTTGTTTCTGAGAGGCTTGAGGAGTCTGAAGGGAATTAAGTGTGAGATTAGATCATGACCGAAGAACCAGGCGGCGTATTTGAGTGTTTTCACTGAATGTGCTTACAGGTGCTTGGACGGGGGACGATGGTGAGCCTCAGCGAGTTTCCCACCCGGCGAAGTATCTGAGCGAGCTCCCGATGAGGCAGCGTCACCACGGAGCGTCCCTCCACCGCCTCCAGGCGATCTCCGGGTCGGATCTGGCCGCTCTTGGCGGCTGGGCTGCCTCGACGCACCGTCACGAACCGGTGAGGGAGGAGAGAAGCAGCTGAGGAGAGGACACAAGACAAACAGTTACCTACCTCTACCTTAAAGGACTTGTTACTGGAGTTAGTGGTTGAGTTGTTCGTAGTAGAAGTCGCAGCAGGAACACGAAACCCGAGCTCCGGCACTAAAACTTTTCTTTTCACTGAAGGCGGCGAGTATTAAGTGGTGTCAAATGTTGATAAATTTAAAAGCAGAAAGATTAATCTCTTTTGTTCACATGCCAGAATTCCTAAAACAAGCTGTGATTAAGCTTCAGATCGGTTTTGGCAGGATTTACTTCATGAATTACTTCCCACAAAAGCCTTTCTTTACACCTCCCCCACTGTCTCCTTGAAACACTCTCCTCTTCTCCTTCATCTTCCCATCTATCAACCCATCTCTCCATCCGCTGACACACCGGGAACCGTTTTTCTTTTTTCTTGCTGTTCAATAATTTGTCTTTCTCCTCAAGAACAAACTGTCACGGAGCACAAGCTTTCCAGCGACATCTCTCTGTCCCGGATCTGTCAAACTTCATGAAACGACAGACTGTGGATATTTACACTTTGGTTTATACAGTGTCAGTGTTTCTTATGCTCAGCTCTTCCAGGATCCCCAAACGTGCAGCCTCTCTGCATTGCTATGCCACTAGCATACAAAACATGCACAAATAAATATGCTGGCACCACAAAATATATTTTTTCTCTGAGTGGGAAAACACTGGCCGTCTTCTCCCAGCCCCTCAACACCTAGAAAACAACACCACACATAACTCCTGGATAAACGCAGGAGTGTGAATCTGAGGTCGCAGATAATGTGCGAGCTCGTTCTGGTGTTTTGTGCGATTCCATTAACTTTTAAAGATAAAAGAAAATACAAAACACAATGCGAGGAGCGACAATAAGCCTTGTGTATCATTAACTCACAGTCTTATCTCGAGACGGCTCGTAATTCAGCTCCAGTTAAGCGTCTGAGGTTGATGAGAAAAACATTGAGCCGCCACAAAGATAAATTTGGTTCCATTAATCTCCTGCAGCTAAAAAAGCTTCTTACAGTTTTTAGCTGGACGGCCTGTCTCTGTCTGCTTAGACGTTTAATTCTATCTTCTGTTCCTCGTCCCTGTTACTCTCTGCGTGACCCCGCTTTGAGGGGACGCTGTGCTTTGGTGACAGCTGGCCCCTCTTGCCAGTGGCCTTACGTAACCCATCAGGCAGTGTAAAGTTTTCGGCTGAGGTACATAATCATCCCTTCAGTCTGCAGCCCTCCAGGATAAAAATAGCATGTCGAGATTGGTTAATAGAGTGAGATGAAATGCTCGCAAAGTTGTGATTGGTGGGCTGGGACTGTGTCGTAGGACTGTTTGTCACAGTGGAATGATGATCCTGTTAAAAAGGTAACAGCCAAAACCAAGGGCCCAGAGACACATCTACAATCCGTCTGGGGCCTAATCTGGGTGACCCAGGCAGAAACGGCAATCAGGTCAAATCAAAGCAAAGGCAGCTTTGCAAATAGTCTTCTTATCATGCATAATACATCAGTCGAACATCAAGAGTCGCCAAACACATGAATACACATGCAACCGCCATGCCCACCCACACACACACACACACACACACACATTCACAGTGACTCACACGCAGAGGGATTGGGACGGATGTACTCATCCGCACATGCACAGACACACACGCTTAAAACCACACACAGATACATCCAAATGGACTGATTTATTTCATAGTGTCTTTTCCTCTGGCTCTCCATGTTCTCCTGTCCAGAGTAATCCCACTGCGGTATGCCCAGCAGCCAGCCAGAGAGCCAGCCTCTGACGCGCTGCACTGATCAGCGCTCAGGAGGGGCAGCAGCCCCCTCCCCACCACTGTAAACCCCCCCCCCCTGCAGCCAGAATGCAACGGCCGGTGCAGACATCCCCACAGCAGCCTGCAGATGCTGACTACACGTCGTAGACCCAGAGGGAGGGAGAGAGAGAGAGAGAGAGAGAGAGAGAGAGAGAGAGAGAGAGAGAGAGAGAGAGAGAGAGAGAGAGAGAGAGAGCACTGTTGATCATGCAAACAGTCAGTTAATGCTGAACTCAGCACGGTCAATGCTGTCTGTTAAATCAATTCACTTCACTGCCTGTGTGGCTCGCTAATGGATCCAACACACAGACCATTAGCACATCATGACATGTGCTGCTTTAAGCCCGGATTTCATCCTCTCTCACCTCCTCTTATCACCGCAAATCATCACTTAGTGCAACTGTAAAAATCCCTCACAGCCTCGGCTGCTTGACATCGTCAGGACGGGAGTTAACTTTCACGCCGCCAAAGTCCACACACCCGACCAGGCAAACTTCAGAGTGCAACACAGGATTTTAAAACCTCCAGGCTCATGCACGAAGCTACCTGTGTAACACTGCAGCAAAACCAGCCCCCCCCCCCCCCACCTCCTCCCCATCTCTGTTAAACACAAAACAAGAATTTGAGCGTATAATTACGTTTAGACTCCTTCACAGTTTTCAAAGCAGACTGTAGTCGCTCCAGCAT